>NW_028280769.1:1823750-2022500 GCF_059751285.1 Brachycentrus maculatus
ACTGTATAATACGTACATTTGTAATGTTTTTAAAAATACATAGCCGGACAAATGATTTATTTATTTAAATTGTATCATACAATCATTACCAGTAGCAGCATACGGGTACAATTATTTTCATGGGTACGCAGGAAGAAATACGTTATCTCGATTGAATATCGTATTTACATGTATGAATACGTGAGAATGGAATTAAGTTATTAAATGTAACAAAACAAATGTAAAAAAGACCAGTTTTAAATGGTTATAACAAAATCCGGTCACTGGTCAAATAAAAAATATAAAAAAATAATAAAATAAGATTAAAAAAAATAAACGTGTTTATTGTCTATGGTTAATAGAGCTGTAATAGTAGAAGTGTTGATTGTTTGTTTACCACTACACTATAATTTGTGTTATACAAATATGATGAAAAGCCCCCCCTCCCTTACCCTCCCAACCCCCTACGGGTGGAAGGGTAGATCATAGACATCAACAAATAGAGCCGTCAATAATTTAGCAATGTTACCAATATTAAAATAAGTCCATCGTTTCTGTGACGTCATCCATTACCAACTTACGAAAACAACGTATTTAAAAAGGCTAATTTTACACATGAAAATGATGAATGAAAATATTGATTATATCGGCTGTTATAAACACAAAACGAGTCTAATTCAATCCTTTATGGAGTGACCATATTATTTACATATTCCTCCCGTCTGATAATGATCCATTACGTAAAACTTAAAACTCAACTTTACAAACTTCAATTCATGACCCGACGCACTAATAACAAAATAATTTAACATTTTATTACATAAATACGCCATTTTAAAAATAGTATCAAGTTTATTATTTTCAAATTAGGCTGTAAAACGTTTTGAAAATTTGAAACAATTAGAAGCTGGACGATACAAAATTACCAGGAAAATAAATTGGGGTCAAAATTACAGGTGTGCCATTCGGTTTGAGGCTATTTGTTTTTTCTTCTCTCGTGCGGTTAACCGCAGAGCTCTGGAGTCTATGGTCAGCTTCTAGGAAAGCCATAGATAAAAAATATAATAGTTTTACTACGGCCGGCTTGACTCCGCCCCCGCGAGAGATGAAATAATAATGGCCCTCTAAATTGCTTATTGTCATTCTGCGCTATCGCTATTACGAAACGATCATTCGAAGAAATTATTTTTAATTGCCGTTGTTGAATTTATAACGGTCGTGTCTTTAAAAGGCGGGACACGTGAATAGTATTTATTGATATTTCTCAATACGTTTAGAGTCATTATTTTAAAAATTAAATACTTGTGAGTTTTATTTAATTTCACATGACTAGTTTTGAAAACTACAAATGTTTTCATCGACTTGTGATTACAAAGACTATTTACAACATTTTGAGTGTGTCCAAATACTTGTTCACAAAATCTGGATTATCTCCAATTACAGGAGTTATTTTCATATTGTTTTTTGACATCTCATCAAAGATGAAGAAGAATATGGAAGTCTGGGCATTTACGGGGCTTTTTCTTTGCATCTCACCAATAGATGTCTCTAGTGAAGTTCTAGTGATTCATGAACAAGGTTTCTAAATTGGTTCATATATATAGAACTTCCAAGAATTTGAGTAGTGTGGTTGTCAATAATGGGTAGAATTGGTGAATGTTACACGTGTGTAAAGTGATCACTTAAACCAGCCTATGACGGTCGTAAGCCCCGTAAATGCCCAGACTTCCATATTCTTGTTCATCTTTGATGAGATGTCAAAAAATAATACAAAGACTATTTTAACAGGCGCCGTGGCGTAGTTTGGTAGACGCTTGACCGCGAAACGAATTCAAGAAAGATTTATTTTCAATTGGTCTGGGTGTTTGTGATGTGTTTTTCACATTTGCCTTCCCTATCCTTACTATCCTACTTGCAAAAAATATTCTAATAGAGGCTTTGCGGGATATTCCTTTAAAAAAAACTATCTTTGTAATCAGCTGTCGATGAAAACATCTGTAATTTTAGTTAGAAACTAGTCGTGTGAAATGAAATAACGCTCGATAAATGGTAAATACAAGTCTTCAATTTTTTATTAAATACTATAAATCTACATTTGACCTGGTGATAGAGTGGTTATTCCAAAACCGGCAGTCATGAAGTAGTGTTTTTTTTTTAAAGTGATACTACACAAAGTGAACGATGAATGATAAGGAGAGTGTTATATTTTTTATTGTGAGAAATACATATATGGCACTGACATTTCACAGATTAGTGTGGCGTTCTATTCTCTCAAATATTTCGGTTTTATAAAAGTGAGGAAAAACAGTGCATTTGTTGTTTTATTATATAAATTGGAATTCCATCAAGAATTGTCAATACAATACTTAAAACTTATGAAAAGTGCAAGTACAGTACAACTGACGAGTCTCACTAGTCTGATGATGTCGGTAACGAGGAAACCTAGTCACTGGATGAATAAAATAAAAGTGAAGAAAAAAAAACTAAATCGTTCGTGTTTTATTACATGTTGTTTAAACAAACATTTGTATTTTAAATCGCATTTCAATTTTGAAAATAAATATTTGTATTCTTAGTACATACGCAAATATCGTCAGTATACTGTGAAAATTGACGAAAGTAGAAAAAATATCAAGGAATTGACAAAACCAATGTACTAGATTAGTAGTGTCAACACACTCATATTTAAAAAAAAAATACAAATTTATTTTTTTTATTATAAAATTGGATTGATATTTAATTCATGAGTTTTTTTGTTTGTTCTCTCAATTTTCGCATGGTTTTTGCGGGATATCAGTTTAAATAATATAATCTTACGTCAATATAAAGATGTTGTATCGCATGAACAACATAAGATAAGGGAAGAAAGATTTAACAAAAATACGTGTGAAATGATAAATTATGATTTCCACCCTTTGGCGGATTTTTTTATCGCCAAAAACTACCCCCTATAACTTGCAATCAAGCATCGAAAAAAGGAAAAAAGGCAATATGTATTCCAATTATAACTCAATCATAATAACATTAAAATAGGTACCTACGTAAATCATTAAATTTATATTTTACATGGAATATCTGTAACACTTTCATAATTCATTAGCAATATATTTAATTTATGCAAAAAATACTTTGATATTAACACAAATCTGTATGGAAAAAATATCAATAATCAACAAACGGTGCGATCTTTATTTAATTTTTATATTACCTACTATAAATTTCTCACATTCCTTTATTTCTTGATTTTTTTAAATAAGTACCTACAGTAAAAAAATAGTATTTTAATTTTATCACTTTTTTATGCAACGCGTTTTAATAATACATCAATAATTTTTTATATCCCACATTCATTTATATCTGTATTGTATTGATTTTCATAATTAATATACTAGAATATTGAAAGTATTTTTAATTGAATATATCTTATATATTAGTCACTGTTTGATGCAACGCGTTTAAATAATTTATATTTATTTATGTTATTTTTTGTTTTGGCATTCACTTTGTAGTAAGACGTTATTAAATTAAAAATAAAACAGTTGTTTTTTACCACTTGAGTATTATATTGTTACAAGTTTCGGAAGCTACAGATGCTTCCATCTACGGATTTGAATAATTTAAAAAAATATTTTTATAGTTTATATTCAAACCCTTAGATGGAAGCATCTGTAGCTTCAGAAACTAGTTAAAATATAATACTAAAGCGTAAAAAAACAAGTGTTTTACTTATGAATTAAATGTATTTTTGTTACAAGCATTGAGTTGATTTTGTCGACCGGAGCGCGTTCGAATCCGCGTCGCGATCACCGTTCGGCGCGATCACAACTTTTGGCGCTCTTTTGGCGCTCTTTCCGCCTGTCTGACGTTTGAGTGACGTCTGGGCTAGTGCTGCGGCGGCGGTGACAGAAGCGAGACTGAGTACCGAGTACAATAAGCGCGCGCGGCCGCGAGGCGGCAGCTCGCCCCTCCCCCCACGTGGCGCCGCGGACCAATGACCCGCCTGATAGCGTATCACCCCGCGCCACTCTGGACCGGATGGCGGTGGAAAATTCCAATTTCGAACTCGGTTTTCCGGCAAATGTTGGCTCACGGCGGACAGCGTGCTTCTTGGCGCTTGGCTCTTTCGATATTTTTGATTGCATGATTGTTTCAATGATTTTTTAATATTTCTTTTGCTTCACAATCATTGTCAAATCATACATATTCATGGTAGGTCCGAATTTGAAAAATATTGTATATTATGTTTTAATGTTCTTTCGTCATCCATTTCAATAATACATTGGTTATCAGCCAAATATTATTACCAATATTTTGTTATTCTCAACACACGCAATACTGAAACATTTCTCATGGCAGACAGCATACTTCTTGACACTTCGAACTGTGACTATTAAATATTTTTTATTGTTTTTTTGATTTATAGATTTTTGATATTTTCATTGCTGCACAAGCGAAATTTCATATTATGAAATTAAAATGATTTATTCAAAGCCATTTTCGTAAAATGCTACCTCGAGGGCGCTGTCAAAATGTGTGATTTCTCCTTTATTCTTTTCTATTTAACCAGACTGGATCACTGCAACGCACAGCGGGTACAAAAAATACATGTTTTTTCAAAAACTTCGTGTGATCTACTAGTAATAGCGTACATTGTATGCGATATTCCGGAATCAACACTAGAAATTATTACATCAATTAATTTATAATAAATACGATACATCGGGCTAGCGATAAATTAATATGTATCACGGTTTGCATACAATAATTGTATTTCATTATTGTTTAGTGGTGAAAGTTGCATGTTGTAGCCATGAGCCCTGCCCGGCTGTGAGTGGTGGATTGGTCTCACATGTCACCGAGTGCACCCATTACCGACTTTATCACCCAACACATGGACACTCATGCTACCATCCAGTCAACCCTTTCAGGTGAGAAAATTTCAAATTAATATTCATCACAGTTTGCATACAATAATTGTGGAGGTCTTCACCAAAACGTTACATTTCCATTATAAACGTTAGTTTGTTTGAAATCTCAAATCTGCCAAGTTTTTCACTAATCTCTATGTACAACATATTGAGTGTGTCCAAATACTTCTTCTCAAATCTGGATTATCTAGATTATCTGGATTATCTGGATTATAAAGGAGTATTTTAATAGATTTATATTATCCACTGACACTTCGTGATGGAATTGCATTTTTAATTTATTATTAGATTAAAACCAATATTTTTAGCTTTTCCACTTTTTTATTTGACCAGCGACCGGGTTTCGTCGTTACCGACATCATCAGACTGGACCACCAGTCTGATGATGTCGGTAACGACGAAACCCGGTCGCTGGTCAAATAAAAAAGTGGAAAAGCTAAAAATATTGGTTTTAATCTAATAATAAAAAAGGAGTATTTTTCATATTATTTTTTACATCTCATCAAAGATCAAGAAGAATATGGAAGTCTGGGTGTTTTCATCTCACCAATAGATGTCTCTAGTGAAGTTGTAGTGATTCAAGAATAATTTTTCAAAATTGGTTCATATACTTATATAGAACTTCCAAGAATTTGAGTACTGTGGTTGTCAATATGTCAAATGCCAAAATGGGTAGAATTGGTGAATGTTACACGTGTGTAAAGTGATCACTTATACCAGCCTATGACGGTCGTCAGCCCCGTAAACGCCCAGACTTCCATATTCTTCTTCATCTTTGATGAGATGTCAAAAAATAATCTCTATATAATTTTAACACAACAACGCATTTAAATACGGGTGTATTTTTATATAATTTCTACTTTGTACTATTATCATTTCATCATTTAAAAAAAACAGTTTGTATTTCCGTCTGTTGATGAAAACATCTGTAGTTCTCAAAGCTAGTCGTGTTGACATAAAAAAACGCAAAGAGTGGCATCAAAACGTTACATTTCCATTTTACAAATGATTTTAAGTAATCAGGAATTCTAGCTTGTAAAATTGTTACGTTTTGGTGCGATTTAATCATTTCATATCGGTTTAACACAGGATTGGTCACTTTTTTTTGCAACTTTAATTAAGATTTCGATAGAATACAGTAAATAGAACAGATTTGCATTTAAAGGATTTATTGTGCAATATTGGGAATGTAACTTTTCGGTGAGGACCTAAACAATTGTATTTCATTATTAACACTCTCCTTCCTTATCATTCATCATACGTGTTTGAAATTATTCGAAGGTCATACTAAGTTTTGATCAATAAAAATAACTTATCATAAAAAAATTGAGACGTTTCTTGTTATTATTTTTCTACTTCTGTACATCATGTAAAGTCCTCTGATGTCAACTATCACTTAAGAGCAATGGTCCTTGTCTTGGGCAACTCTAAACAGCGCCTCGACGGTCCCGATCCCCGTCCAATGTAGTATATTCCGGAGCCAGGAGATCTGCCTTCTGCCTTTTTGCCTTTTATTTGTATTATTATATTATTTTGGTCGGTAAACAATTTTTTTTATTTAATTAATGACAACAATATTTATTTTAATACGAATTAAGGTAAACATAGTATTCCTTTATTTAAGATAAAGTCCTTAGGGTGTTAAAGGTAGGTATAGTACCTGCGTATGTAGATATACGCTTATTCGCGCAGTCAATCTGGCTAACACCTGCATCGCAGGCATCGTCTATGGAGTGAAATGTGAACAAACATGTAAAATCTACAGCAGAGGTCGGCAACTTGCAGCCTCTTGCAGCGCATTTTTAAATTACAACATTTTGAGTGTGTCCAAATACTTGTTCACAAATCTGGATTGTCTCCAATTATAGGAGTTAATTATCATATTATTTTTTGACATCTCATCATAGATGAAGAAGAATATGAGAGTCTCGGTAATTACAGGGCTGACGACCGTCAAAGGCTAGTTTAAGTGATCATTTTACACACATGTAACATTCACCAATACAATATATATATATATTTTTATATATATATATATATATATATATATATATATATATATATATATATATATATATATATATATATATATATATATATGTGTGTGTGTGTAAAGTGATCACTTAAACCAGCCTACGACGTTTGTAAGCCCCGTGAATGCCCAGACTTCCACATTCTTCTTCATCTTTGATGAGATGTCAAAAAATAAAATGAAATACGACTACTATAATTGGAGATAATCCAGATTTGTGAACAAGTTAGACACATTCAAAATGTTGTAAGTAGATTTTATTCACTCGCATTACTCATACCGTTCCGTTAATATTTATTTTTATCGATTTAATGGGCAGTGAAAAGGTTCCTCACCGCTGGTCTACAGTAACGGCCATGTGCAGTGGATACTGTGTCGCAGACAGGCTCGGCACAGAAGCGAATCGGGAAGTGACCACTCCCCTCGGGTTGGCAGAATATCTAACGGTGTCCACACACGTCACGACATGTTTGGAAAATCGTTACGTGAGACTCGAGATGCGCGCCCATTTTATTTTCGTGTATACCATGTTGTGGCATTATAATAAATTAACCGAGTTTATTAGTCATTAAGGCGGGATATTCGATAGCTCGCGACATGATTTTATTCAAACCCAGGTATATTAACGTAATGGTTTTTTTTGTTGTTGCTTAAAACACCTTTTTTGTATTGAAAAAATAAGTTTTAATATTTATTCCTGTGTACAGTCGTTCATTACACATGTTCGAAGGATCTCAAAACAATTTTCTTAATTTTATCGATAATTCTTTTCATATTTCATCATTCGAACATCTATCATACAGCGTTTTGCCGCACGTTCGTCTGAGGGATCGCATTTCGACTGTTCAGTCTACTTTCATCCTTCTTTTGCATTTTTTTTCTTCTTATAAAAAAAATGTATATATATGAGTTCTAAAAATTTTAGTTTAGTGTTTGTTAATCATGGGTAGAATAGTGAAGATAACATGTGTATAAAGTGATCACTGAACTATCCTATAACAGGTCATAAGCCCTGTAAATACCCTGATATTCATATTCTTCTTCGTATATGTTGAGATGTCAAAAAATGTAAATGGTTCAGTTGAAGCATAAATATAACTTTCGTAATTCGACTAGTGTGGTTATCATTCACGGGTAGAATGGTGATCACTCAAACTACCCTATGACAGGTCGTAAGCCAAAATGTAAAATATCTTAAATCGCTGTCTAATGCGGAAGATGCTTCAGTACGCAAAGGCGAAATCCTGATTTCACGTATCGATTCCCAGTCCGCTACTCACAAGTTTATCTGAGTTAAATATCAAAATCGAATAAATACAATCCACATATGGTGAATGCAGTTGCTGAATGTTGCAGCCAGGAGCGTTCAAATAACACACTGTGCTTCAACGTTAGAGATAAATGGGATACTCGTACGACCTGTTATATGTACTGCTGACTGTAACTTCAATGCGCGGTGCATGGTGGTTGGAAACTCCCGTTTTAAGTGCGCAAAGACAAATACAGTGGAACCTCTCATAACGAGTAATTCGCGTAAACAGCCAAAAAATGTGAAAAGTTGTTCCTTTAACGAGCAAAATTAAGCATAACCAGTAACAGAGGCAAGTGCCCATTTCATTTTTTTTAAATCTTAACATTAATAAACAAGAATATAGAAATCTGGGCATTTATAGGGCTTACGATCGTCATAGGCTGGTTTAAAAGGATCACTTAACACACGTGTAACATTCACCAATTCTACCCATGATTGACAAACACACTACTTCAATTCTTGGAAGTTCTATATAAATATGTAATAAATAATAATATAATAAAACCCTTATCCGCACCCCAATGGTGCATAGGGCACTGCGTCATATAAACGCAGTGTAATATTGATCGTTTACGCATAAAGGAAAGGTGATCAGCCCTCCGCTTCAGGTACCAGTCCAGAGTAATATTGAATAAATATAACAGTGAAAAAATCACTTATATTACTTTACCCCCCTTGGGAATCGAACCCGGGACCTACAGAACTGTAGCAGAGCGTGCTGACCATTACACTATATATATATATATATATATATATATATATATATATATATATATATATATATATATATATATATATATATATATATATATATATATATATATATATATATATATATATATATATATATATATATATATATATATATATATATATATATATATATATATATATATATATATATATATATATGTAATAAAATAACTAGGTACCTACCTATACATTTTATTAAGTACCTACAAATAGTACCTACATAAAACAGTTCTACCAACAGATGTCGCATGCGTCACTCAGAAGAAAACAAAAGACTTCCGATAATATTATTAACTGTCAGAATCATATAGATATAAAAATTATTGTAAAGATTAATTAAGAATAAACTTTTATTGTCGTTTCTTTGATTACAAAGCAACACATTGTTTATTTTATTATTATACACCCACTTTACATATTATTTACACTTAATTTTCAAAAGGAAAATATTACCACGTTATAAAACGACAATTTTGTTAATCAAAAATAAAGAAACAAAATAAAAATAAAAATGGATACTGCTCCTCAAACATTACAAAACTTACTAGAAAAATTAATACAAAATGCTCAGGTAAGCAAACATCAAAATTTAAAAGATATTTCAGAGAAGTTCATCATTGAAAAATTTACAAGCAAAAATCCTAATGCAAACCAGTGGATGGATATTTTTGAAAAAGAATGTATACGTTTTGAGGTGACAACGGATGAGAAAAAAATTGAAATATTAAGATTGTTTATGGATAAAAGTTGTGAAGATTGGTACAGTTCGATGATGATAAAATTTTCCATGAACTCAGAATGGATAGTATGGAAAAACAACTTTTGTAAAACATTTACAAACAAGGGATGGAACCATGTAATGTTTGCATTATCTTTTAAATATAACGACGGTTCCTTGTTAGACTATGCCATAAGGAAGGAAAAACTTTTGTTGGAGATGAGAAGAACGATCGACATGGGTACCTTAGTAGATCTTATTGTGGCTGGTTTACCAGAATTTATAATTAATAAGATTGATAGAGAAAAATTAGAAGATACAGTCGATTTATTCAATGAAGTAAAAAAACACGAAAACATTGTAAATAAAAAAAGGTTTTCGGATCAAAGAAGATATGGAAATCTAAGAACTAGTGGTAAAATTAAAGATAAAAGTCCATGTAAGATTTGTGAAAAATTAAATAAGGGAACTCGATATCACCCTGAAGTAACGTGCTGGTTTAGAACAAAGGAAGATGATAAGTTTAATAATAAAAATACTATCAGACATGTAAACAATTCAGTTATAGAAGCTAAGTTAAACGAAACCGATCAAAAAAACGAATAGTAACACCATTAATAAATGTCAAACTATTACTAAATGATCAAATTGAAATATTTGGAATTTACGATTCAGGTTCAAATGTTTCTCTAATAAATTCTAAGTTATTAAAACTAAAAGGAAAAGGAAACAATATGAATGAAGCAGATTTAGTAACAATTAATGGTGTTAAAAAGACAAACGGTTTGACGACTTTGAAAATAAAAATATTTGAATTGGAAAAAAACGTTGATGTATATATTATTGATGAAGAAAATTTCAAATATGATTTTTTGATAGGATTAGATATGATAAAAAAATTTAAACTAATCCAAAATGAAGACTTAAAAATAACACAAAGACAATGCTTGAAAAATGAAAATAAAAAGAAAGTAGAAAAAATTTCTACAAAATATAAAATTAAAAATAGTGAATTTAAAAATACAGAAAATAACAACAGCAAGGAATGCAAAATAAATTATAATGAACATGTAAAAGAAGAAGATTTTGAAATAAAAATAAATCATTTAAATCAATTTCAAAAATCTAAAATAAATGAACTGATTTGCAAATATAAATCCGTTTTTGCAAAAGACAAATATGATATCGGCACTGTTAGTGGATACGAAGCGAGGGTAGACTTACTAGTAGACAGATATTGCAGTAAGAGGCCTTACAGATGTACTGTAGAAGATAAAAAGGAGATAGAAAAACAAATTGCAAAATTACTGGATAATAAGCTAATAGAAGAATCCTACAGTCCATTTGCTGCACCTGTTACATTGGCATTTAAAAAAGAGGAAAACAAAAAATCCAGACTGTGTATAGATTTCAGAGACTTGAATAAAATAGTAGTGCCTCAAGCTCAACCATTTCCTTTAATTGAAGACCTAATGATAAAGACCAGGAATTGCAAATTTTTTTCAACACTAGATATAAACTCAGCGTTTTGGTCTATTCCTTTACGAATCGAAGACAGAAAAAAGACGGGATTTGTTACACAAGAAGGACATTTCCAATGGACTTGCCTACCATTTGGATTGAAGACCTCACCAGCAATTTTTCAAAGGATACTAGGTAACATATTAAGAAAGTATAAACTTACTGATTTAACCGTTAATTACATAGATGATATTCTTATATTTTTCTAAAACTTTTGCTGAGCACATTAAACATCTAACACAGTTGCTGGAAGCGATCGAAACGGAAGGTTTCAGGTTAAAATTTACAAAATGCGCATTTGCATCAGACTTGGTAAAATATCTAGGTCATATAATTCAAAATAATTCAATAAAACCAGTAAAGGATAATTTGATTTCAATAAAGAATTTTCCTGTTCCAAAAACGATAAAAAATGTAAGACAATTTCTGGGGAAAATAAACTTTTACCATGAATACATACCAAAGAGTGCAATAATACTAGATCCATTGCATAACTTACTAAGGAAAAATCAAAAATTTATTTGGTGTGATAAATGCCAAAAAGCATTTGAAATAACAAAAAGCATGCTTTGCTCACAGCCCGTTCTAGAAATTTTTGATCAGGATTTACCAATCAACATTTATACCGATGCTTCTTTAGAAGGTGTTGGGGCCATTTTGAAACAAAAGCAGCCCGATGGTAGAGAAAAACCAGTGGCATACTTTTCAAAAAAACTAAATGAAGCCCAGAAGAAAAAGAAAGCAATATATTTAGAATGTTTAGCAATTAAGGAAGCAGTAAGATACTGGCAATACTGGTTAATAGGTAAATCATTTACGGTTTATTCAGATCACAAACCTTTGGAAAATATGAATCTGAAATCTAGGACCGATGAAGAGTTAGGTGATTTAACATATTATTTATCGCAATATGAATTTGAAATAAAATATAATCCAGGAAAGAAGAATTTAGAAGCAGATTGTCTAAGCAGGAATCCAGTATTAGAATCGAGTGAAAATGCAGATGAACAATTAAAAGTTGTAAATTTGGTTAAATTAGAAGATATTTTAAGAGATCAGAATAAAAATGAAAGAATTCAACAGAAAAAAAACAAATGGATTGAAAAAAACAATGTCTATTTTAAAAAGGTCAAGAAAAAAGAAAAAATAATTCTTTCAGAACCGTTTAGCATCGAAATCATAAAAGACATACATGAAAACCTATGCCATATTGGAATTGGACAAATGCAAAAGACTATTAGTCCACATTACACAGCCAAAAATTTGACGAAAAACATAAAAACAATTTGTAGAAATTGTGAAATTTGTATTAAAAATAAATCAAGAGGACAAAAGAAATTTGGATTTATGTCTCATCTAGGCCCGGCCACAAAGCCTTTTGAAATAATATCTTTAGACACAATTGGAGGTTTAGGAGGTTCAAGATCAACAAAAAAATATCTACATCTCTTAGTGGATCACTTTACAAGATACGCATTTATTTTAACCTCGAAAACTCAGAATGCAAATGATTTTATAAAACTAGTCATGAAAATAACAGAAACCGAGGATATTGGTGTGCTTCTCACCGACCAATACCCAGGAATAAACTCGAAAGAATTCAAGGAATTCTTAAATGACAAGCAGATCCCAATAATCTTCACTGCAGTAAATGCACCATTCTCAAATGGCCTAAATGAAAGGCTGAATCAAACATTGGTGAACAAAATCAGATGCAAAATAAATGAAAAAGGGAAAAGAAGAGCATGGACCACAATAGCTCAAGAATGTGTTAATAAATATAATAATACTAATCACTCAGTCACTGACTTTTCCCCAAGTTATCTTTTATATGGTACAGATGTAAATATTTTACCCAACGAATTAAAACAAGGAAAATCTAATAATGACTGGATTAGAGACAGGAAAATAGCGCTTGAAAATACAATAAAATCACATAATTACAATAAAACATTATTTGACAAAAATAGAATAGGCTGCGAATTCAACGTAGGAGACATGGTGTATGTGGAAAATGGAAACAAGCTAAACAGAAAAAAATTGGATGAACTAAAAATTGGACCTTATAAAATTATTGAAAAAATTTCTAACTCAATATACAGAATTGATACAGGTCACAAAAAAATAAAATCAAACCTTTATCATATCACTAAACTTATACCGGTCCCTTCACTACAAGAAGATGATCCGGAGGACGAGTGAAAATTTTACTATGAATTTTCATCCCCAAGGGGGGAGATGTAATAAAATAACTAGGTACCTACCTATACATTTTATTAGGTACCTACAAATAGTACCTACATAAAACAGTTCTACCAACAGATGTCGCATGCGTCACTCAGAAGAAAACAAAAGACTTCCGATAATATTATTAACTGTCAGAATCATATAGATATAAAAATTATTGTAAAGATTAATTAAGAATAAACTTTTATTGTCGTTTCTTTAATTACAAAGCAACACATTGTTTATTTTATTATTATACACCCACTTTACATATTATTTACACTTAATTTTCAAAAGGAAAATATTACCACGTTATATATATATATTTATATATATATAATCCAATTTCAAAACATCGTACAGAAGAAGCTTTTTTATTGAGCAGAAACTCTTATATAAGTATGTGAGGGTTGAATCCTGGATTATAATCACATACATGAGAAACATCAGAAAATATCCTATTCATTTTACTTTTTAAATATACAAATGTCAGAGAGTTCATTTTTAATCACCGTGTACATTAGACAATCGACATATAGGTACGATATTTTCGTTGAACTGTTTCAAATTATTTCGAAATTCCTATCAGATCGGTGCATGTATCACTGGGTGTGCACCATATATTGGGAATATATCTCTACAAACTATGGTCACATTACGACATATCGAATGGCAAGTACCAAGTGCCTACTATATAATTGACAAAACTTGTATATTCAGCGAACATTAACTTAGGAAAATAACCGTAATATTTTTAATGAGTGTAAACAAATACATTTTTTAGTAATCTCAACAAAGATGAGGAAGAATATGGAAGTCTGGGCCTTTATGGAGCTTACGATCATCATAGGCTGATCTGAGTGATCACTTTTTATGAACGTGTAACATTCACCAATTCTACCCATGATTGATAACCACACTACTCGAATTATTGGTAGTTCTTTATATATATGATTCAATTTCAAAATATTGTGGTTGAATCACTAAAATTTCACTAGAGACGTCTATCGGTGAGATGAATAGAAGCTTTTCACTGAGCAGAAACTCTTTCATTTGTATGTGGGTAAAATAATAAGAAAAATAACTCCTATAATTGCAGATAATCCAGATTTGTGAACAAGTAATTGGACACACTAAAAATGTTGTATGTATTTTTTATATTAAAAGCATTGTTAACATTGTCGTATGGTAATATAACACTCTCCTTATCATTCATCATTCGCTTTGTGTAATACCACTTAAAAACACTACTTCATGACTACCGGTTCTGGTTTAACTATTCAATCATCAGGTCAAATATAGACTGCCTGAAGTTGTGTTTTTAAGTGGTATTATAAAAAAGAACGATGAATGACAATAAAACACATATCAAAACATTAAGTTCAGGAAAAAATGAGAGACAGTATATATAATTCGCAAAAACAAAATATTTTGTTGATTCAATATTTACACTGTCATTCATGCTTCAATCGATAATAGTGATATTAATGGTCTAGAGAATAAATACATACATAGAGAATAGAACGTCAAACAAATCTGTCTATGCACACAATCTTCGTCTCTTCCACATTCATACATTTTTTCATACATACACGCCGCTTATTCCGACTCCTGACCTGACCACTTTCGAGTATTTGTCATACATGAACATGTCAAGTTTTTCTTGGTTTTTCTCAGCTGCTTTTTTCAGCTACATTCCCTTCATAAATTTGTTTTACCGTTCTTTTTCCCACTCATTCGTTCCACACGTCCAAATTATCTCAACACACCTTTCTTAATTTTATCGATAGTGCTTATCTCAGTTTTGCATTCCTTCCTTATTTCACTATTCGAACATCTATCATACATGGTTTTGTCGCACATTCTTCTGAGAGATCGCATTTCGACTGCATTCAGTCTACTTTCATCCTTCTTTTGCCAACTCCATGTTTCACTTCCGTACATTAGAGTTGGAACCAATTTCTTATTTTATCGGTAATGCTTTTTTCAGCTTTGCATTTTTGACATGAATACTTTGAGTATTTGAAATACTTGATCATACTAAATTTTTACTGTGGAAAAAATAACCAAATTGATAGAATAAGATAGATCAAGTAAAAAAGGGAATTCGTAACAAAAAGTGCATCAACTTCCTTCGTACGAAATTGTTACGACGCGAATTCTCGAGTTATATTATACTGTGTCGCACCGTTATCGAGGGATGACGTACGTATCCATATTCACAGTTCATAGGGGTGGTTCCAATCTCCATCCCTTTCACGAAATCAGGATGTGTAGCTCGTAAAGGGGAGGAAGAGATGGCAGTTACGAGCGCCGACACAATGAGACGGGGCCCTTAATGTAGCAAGTGATTTCTAAAATCGAAACTTAAATGTTCGAAACGCACGGAAATATAAATCAATATTTTCGCTGCACTTTTAACGACTGTAATCTCTGCCGAGTACCTACCTACAGTAGTTCATTTTCCGTGAAAATATATTTTTTTTAATAAACTTTATAAAATAAAACTACTTAGTGCTAACCACATTTTATTGGTACACTTTTTCCAACTTTTCTAATTCAAAGCAACATTTAGAAGTTTTTTCCCGTTTTTTTTAAAATCACATTTTCATATGGTATATAGAGGGCGTAGAAGTTTTGGTATCGTAAGGGACGGATAATGAACTATAGCCTAACTATGAGTATTTAAATGTTTCAGAATTAGTACATAAACCCTGAGGATGACAAGGTTCTTGTTTTTACCATATGAGAATAAAATAAATGTTATTAATAGATTAAGAGTTTAATTTGTAGAACTCCGTTTTAATTTACATATTGAATGTTAAAATCAAACACTGATTTTATGAGTCAACTACATAAATTGTATTTTATTGTTAAAAACATATACAAATAAAAATTGTGACAGTGGTTTCTCACATGTTATGGCATTTTCAAAGTTATGTTTATTATTGTAATTATTTTTTGTTTGCAAATGCCATAACATTATTATTATAACCCTTATCCGCACCCAATGGTGCATAGGGCACTGCATCGAATTGACGCAGTGTTTTATTGATCATTACTTACATGAAGGCAAGGTGATCACTCTCGCGCTTCAGGAACCAGTCCAGGGTAATATTAAATAAATATTACAGTGTAAAATCACTAATGTTTATTTTCACCCCCCTGGGAATTGAACCCGGGACCTCCAGCACGGTAGCTAAACACGCTGACCATTACACCACGGAGGCGTGCCATAACAAGGCAAACCAATACTCACAAACTTTACTTTTGTGTGTTTTTAACAATAAAATACAATTTAGTAGACTCTAAAATCAGTGATTGATTTTAACATTTAATATTTAAATACAAAACAAGTGTTTTCATTTATAATTTAATAATGTCTTACCACAAAGAGAATGCCGAAACTAAAATTAAGTTAAGTTTTCTTGGTAAATACAATATATATTTGGCAGTCACCCAATAAAAAGATGTTTCTGCCAGCGTCAAGTCTTATTTTTATTAACAAACATAATAATAATAATTATTAACAAAAAAATCGCGTTTAGCATTATCATTTTAGAAATAAAGACCACAATTCTAGATAAGGTTCCAGCCGATGACAAAAGCCCTGTGAACACCACGCGGAATGAATCAAAACACGTGTCACAATTTTTTAAAAAGAAAAAGTGGTATTTACCAAGTAAATAATAATAATAATAAAACCCTTATCCGCACCCCAATGGTGCATAGGGCACTGCGTCATATAAACGCAGTGTTGTATTGATTGTTTACACATGAAGGAAAGGTGATCAGCCCTCCGCTTCAAGTACCAGTCCAGGGTAATATTGAATAAATATTAAAGTGAAAAAATCACTCATATTTATTCTTACCCCCCCTGGGAATCGAACCCGGGTCCTCCAGAACGGTAGCCGAGCGTGCTGACCATTACACTACGGAGGCGGACAAAATTTACAAACATAATAATAATAGTTATTAACAAAAAAATTGCTTTTAACATTATCATTTTAGAAATGAAGACTACAATTCTAGATTAAGTTCCAGCCGATGACAAATGCCCTGTAAACACCATGCGGAATGTATCAAACACGTGTCACAATTTTTTTTAAAGAAAAAGTGGTATTTACCAAGAAATAATAATAATAATAAAACCCTTATTCTCACCCCAATGGTGCATAGGGCACTGCGTCATATAAGCGCAGTGTTATCTTGATCGTTTACACATGAAGGAAAGGTGATCAGCCCTCCGCTTCGAGTACCAGTCCAGGGTAGTATTGAATAAATATTAAAGTGAAAAAATCACTCGTATTTATTCTTACCCCCCCTGGGAATCGAACCCGGGTCCTCCAGAACGGTAGCCGAGCGTGCTGACCATTACACTACGGAGGCGGATAAAATTTACAAACATAATAATAATAATTATTAACAAAAAATTGCTTTTAGCATTATCATTTTAGAAATGAAGACTACAATTCTAGATTAAGTTCCAGCCGATGACAAATGCCCTGTAAACACCATGCGGAATGTATCAAACACGTGTCACAATTTTTTTAAAAGAAAAAGTGGTATTTACTGAGTAAAACTCGAATTAAAAATGTTATTTATTCACCGAAATCAACCAGATTCTTATAAGTATTATTTTTGTTGTTGTTATTTTCACATAAATTTAATGGTTTTTTTCCTCTCACATCAACATAATGAATCTTTTATGACATGATAAAAACTGTTAAAATAAAAACATATTCACGATAATTTCTCGCATATTTTGCATAAATTAGCCGATCAAATGTTGAAATGGGTTTATATATTTTTAATTCTCACGATATTAGGAAGTAAGCGGGTAATTAAAAAACATATTACATGATAAAAATATTGAAAGGTACGAGGTAAACAATCGTGAGTCCAAATCATTAGATGCGCAAAGAAAAAAACAGGATTTTTCCGAATACTTCGCTGTATACAATTAAAGTAATTCCTAATGTTTTATTTAAGTTTTTTTTGCGATAGAATTTTGTAAAAAAAAATACTGCCAAATAAACAAGCGAATGTTGTACGTTATGGATGGTTTCAGTCCAAATTAATAAATGTACAGGAGAGAATTTAAAAAAAAAAGTATTTCATTGTTTAAAATAAAAGTTTTTACTAAAGTTTCGTTTAAGTTTAAAAATATTGTAAATACTAAATATTATTACGAGTGCTTCCTAAAAACCAACAGAGAAATATTCTAGGTTTTTTTTGTTTTTCTTGAACATTTTATGTTTTGGACTTACGATTGTTTACCTCGTACGTACAGATATGTGTGTAAATTAGTTGTCGTTAGATTGCGTAAAATTAATAGTTTTAGTGTTTTTCTATTAATTTAAACCGTTTATTTTTATTGATTCTTCGTTTAAACAAATGTATTATTTAAATATCATAAATATTACATTAAGAATATGGAAGTCTGGACTTTTATAGGGTTAACGCCCGTCATAGGCTGGTTTAAGTAATCACTTTACACACGTGTAACATTCACCAATTCTATCCATGATTAACATTCACATTACTCAATTTTTGAAACTTAGATATATTGATCAAACTCGTGACATGAATATTTGAGTTCACAACAGCCATCTATGGTGAGATGAGGAAAGCTTTTATCAAGCAGAGAATCTTTCCATTTATATGTGAGGTATGAATCTTAGATTAAATCGACATACTTGAGCTCCGTCTGAAAACATGATTTAAAATTTTTGAATATAAAAAAAATATGAATATAAAATTACATTTAATTTTTAACCCTTCGTTTCACTCATTCAAAAAATTAACCCTGATTTTCAGCCGGCAAATCAAGTTGCGTCCGTAAGTCAATTTGATTAATTTGAAAAATCAAGATTTCCTATTGGTTCAAGGCAGCTGGGGGCGGTTTTCAGGACGTGCGTCTGGCCTGGGGCAATTTTGACCCCATAGGGGTGCATGGGTACAAACCTACCCCCATGTAACTAAAAATATCAAGCTGAGATGCCGAGTCAAACGGAAATTATGAATTACAAATCCATAGATTTCTGTCTCTGGTGAATAAAGTCACAAGTCATGGATAGTAATTTTTTCTGTGAAATTTAAAAAAAGATTTAACACTCTTAGTAACTCACTATCACGCCGCATCCCCATAGGGATTGAGAGGGAGAACAGAACGCCATACCACTCTATATTTGCAAACAATCTCTGGTGTAGTACTAGTATATTGTCGCAAGTCATACATACATAGAAAGTTTTCTTGGATAATTTGAATTTTTTAATACTTTTAAACTAACTCAACGCTACGCCGCTTCCACGCAGTAGTAGGCAGAGAGAACAGAACACCACACTACTCTGTATTTGCAAACAATTTTCATATCTTAATTATTCATTAATCTCCTTATATTCCGACTTTTGATCTGACCACATTCAAGTATTTGGGATAAATTCAATATAAAAATGGTAAGGAAGAAACACTACTTATCATCATCATAATATATTTGTATAATTAGATTTAAAAAAAAAAATTTTGGCTTAAATTTATTGAAACGCGTAATTATTTTATTTCATAATAACAGTTTTTCCATTACATTAAACTATTTAAAAATTTGAATTCAAGTATTATTTTTTGACATCTCATCAAAGATGAAGAAGAATATGGAAGTCTGGGCAATTACGGGGCTGACGACCGTCATAGGCTGGTTTAAGTGATCACTTTACACACGTGTAACATTCACCAATTCTACCCATTATTGACAACCACACTACTCAAATTCTTGGAAGTTCTATATATATGAACCAATTTAGATACCTTGTTCTTGAATCACTAGAACTTCACTAGAGACATCTATTGGTGAGATGTAAAGAAGCTTTTTTATTAAGCAGAAACTCTTATATTAGGCAGATATTAGGAGATAATCCAGATTTTGTGAACAAGTTTTTGGACACTTGAAAATGTTGTAAATAAATTAAAGTACTTTGTACATGTGTTGTTCTATCTTTGAGAATTGTGTATTTTCTTGGTACATATATATTGATTTGAAATTTGTTGAAATATTTCTAAAAATTTGTGTAAAATACAAACATTTGAAAATTTCGTATTTTACTTTGAAACTTTACTCAATATTGAAATATATAAAATGATTTTTCCGTTGAGTATATAAAAATACAATTTATGGTATTACAGGTGTCTTCAGTTGAGATGAAACATCTATCGTTTATAAACGAAAGAAGACATTTTTTAATGTATATTTGAAGCAACAACATTGTGATTTTCCATTTTATAATTAAAATGAAACTTTTTTTTAAAAATCACTATATACATGTGTATATATATATATATGTGTGCTTGAAGCATTTGAGATGTGGGTTTGGAGGAAGATGACCAAAACATCATGGGTCGTAAGGAAGTCCAACGAAAAGGTGTTGCAGGACGTAAAAGAAAGAAGAGAGCTTATAAATCATATTTTGAAGAGGAAGCCCAAGCTAATAGGGCACTCAATTAGACATAGCACCTTTCTTAGCAACATCTTCGAAGGAAGAATCTTGGGAAAACGAACAAGAGGCCGCCCAAGAACTTCATACTTCCAGGATTTGAAGCGGCTCATGGACGTCTCCTCCTATTCGCAGCTCAAGAGGATGGCGACTGACAGAGACAAGTGGCTGACACAACAAGGCGCTGCCTTTAGAAGATGATGATGATATATATATATATATATATATATATATATATATATATATATATATATATATATATATATATATATATATATATATATATATATATATATATATTTATTTATATATATATATATATGTATATATATATATATATATATATATATATATATATATATATATATATATATATATATATATATATATATATATATATATATATATATATATATATATATATATATATTATATAACTTAATTATAATGTCTACCTGTTTTGAAGCTAACCGCTTCTTTATCAAGACTGATAAGAGTCTATATTTCTGTCTAATAAAGCAAAAATATACAAAAAAAACTATCTATTAAATACAGACTTGATAAAGAAGCGGTTAGTTTCGAAACCGGTAGACATTATGTTTAAGTTAAAATAAAATATTTATAGTGATTTTAAAACAAACATTTTAATTTTAAAAAGTTAAATGTCGTTGTCTTTAATGAATTTTCTTTTCTTGAACACACTTCAATAAAATATATCAAAATAACAAAAAAATCTGTCCTTATTAATTTTTTGTATCAAATATTTTTTAACTTAAATTACATATATTATTTTAAAAACATATTAATATCTTTTTTAAAATCGTAATAATTATAATGCATTCTACATTCGGCATTGAAACCCCTAGAAGTGTAAAAAACAGTCCTTACACTAAACTGTAATGTGATTTTAATTGGGCTGGTCTTTACAATTTGACACCCCACAGTTCCATATAATCCAACACCCCTGGTAATGTAAAAACCAAGTGTAAATTAGCAAATCACATGAATAGGGGAGGACAAACACCCTTGACGTCATATTACACGGTTTAACCAATGATTATCGGATGTATTTTTTTATGGGGAATGCTTTGTGACGATTGAATGGGATTTTGACGCTCCAAAAAAATATTATAGGTATATTTAACATAGAGCTACATGTCTATGAGTTGAACTTATCAGTAGGTGTAATGGTTAGCGTGTTTAGCTACCGTTCTGGAGGTCCAGGGTTCGATTCCCAGTGGGGGGGAGGGGTGAAAATAAATATTCGTGATTTAACACGTAAACTTAAATATTTATTTTATATTTCTCTGGAATGGTCCCTGAAGCGCAGGAGTGATTACCTTGTCTTCGTGTAAGTAACGATCAAGATAATACTGTGTCAATACTATGTAGTGCCCTATGCACCATTGGATGTGAAAATGGTAATAAGAAATCAGTAGGTACTACAAATTGTTCAAGGTACTGTAATCATTAAGTAATAAAATATGTTCAATTAGAATAAACTTCTTCGACCCTCATCCGCACCCGATGGTGCATAGGGCACTGCATCGTATAAACGATGTGTTAGTGTTATCTTGATCGTTAACACATGAAGGAATGGTGAAGAGGCCTTCGTTTCAGGTACAAGTCCAGGGTAATATTGAATAAATATTTGAACATAAAAATTATTTATATTTATTTGACTCCCCCCCTTCTAGGAATCGAACCCGAGACCTCCAGTACGGTAGCCTAGCGTGCTGACCATTACACTATGGAGGCGGGCTAAACTACCACATATATATTACACTAATTTCTCAACTGATGGCGGTGGCGATAGTGGTATCGGCCATAGTCCCAAATTAGCATATTAAAGAAATCCATCAGCATTATTGCATATATACAATTTAAAAAAATGCCATTTGGATGTTTAATGTAATGGCCAGAATGGTGAATGTCTTTCAAGTGTATAATGTGATCAACATTTTGAATGTGTCCAAATACTTGTTCACAAAATCTGGATTATCTCCAATTACAGGAGTTATTTTATTTTTTTTTGACATCTCATCAAAGACGAAGTAGAATATGGGCAAGACATCATCAAAGACGAAGTAGAATAAGTCTGGGCATTTACGGGGCTGACGACCGTTTAAAACTTCTTTACATCTCACCAATAGATGTCTCTAGTGAAGTTCTAGTGATTCAAGAACAAGGTTTCTAAATTGGTTCATATATATAGAACTTCCAAGAATTTGAGTAGTGATGATGTCAATAATGGGTAGAATTGGTGAATGTTACACGTGTGTAAAGTGATCAGTTAAACCAGCCTATGACGGTTGTCAGCCCCGTAAATGCCCAGACTTCCATATTCTGCTTCATCTTTGATGAGATGTCAAAAAATAATATAGTGTGATCGCCAAGCGCCAGGTCGTAAACCCGGGATTCTCCGACTTCCATCTTCTTTCATATAAAAATAGATAGATAGATGTTTGATATCAATTTGAGACACCTATATAATATTTAAAATTCTGGTTGATCATCGAACACCACGCAACAGTCTTTCATAATTCTAGCAATATTGAAATGTGTGTATGTAATTACTGTTGAGTAAAAAAATGAGAGTACAAGCCGATGGATTGGCAGGTTGGCATTATGAGTTGACTTGAGTTGAGGTTGGCATTATGAGTTGACTTGACCCAACATTTTGACAGCTAACTGTTACTTTAATGACGTGAACAACGTAGATTCGATTGAACCATCAATGCTTTTCCATATCAAATTCTTGACGAAAGCACTTTCGAAGGAAATTTAATTACAAAGATTAAAAAAAAAATGTGCGTGAAGACACGCCTGCCCCCTAGCGCACTGTATTATGTATTTGTTTCCGAGAACTTTAGTGGTATACTTGCAAATATACAATTCAGTAAGCGACCGGCTGCGCGAGGAGTCAGGCGTGTGTCCGCAAATATTTTTTTATTTATTTCATCTCTTTCACCTTTCAATAACCCTTTTCTTTTTAAAACCATACATTTATTTCGATGAAAAACTTTTTCAATATAAAAACGGCGTTTTAAGCAAAAAAAATCAGTTTAGTTAAACGTACATTCAGTTTAGTTACCTGGGTGTAAAGAAAATTAAGCCGCGTTTTATCAAATATCCCGCCTTAATACTAAAACGCTTTTGATAAAATTATGCGAAAGCTCCGTTGTTCTTACTCAAATGAAACATTTTTTTAATTATAGACAGTATAAGACAAAGGCGATGAAAATATTCAGATGTTTTGTGGTCCATTAGCCGAAGTATGACGCACTAGCAGCGCGCCGCCCCAAGGCAAAGCGAGGCCCGGTGGAAGAGCTTTTGCGAGGCCAAAAAAAAAGCAGTTAGATGGCACTGACGTCATGAAAAACATGTACCATAATTTTATGGTGTTTTAATTTTTAAGATAGTTTGTACTGGCGCGAAGCCATGTGCGGTCGCACTTGTCGCTTACTTCTAGGGATATTCTAGTGAATTTTAATTATTTCGAGGGGTAATTTTTTTTACCCTTATCCGCACGTAATGGTGCATAGGGCACTGCATCGTATTGACGCAGTGTTATCTTGATCGTAACTTACATGAAGGCAAGGTAATCAATCCTGCGCTTCAGGGACCAGTCCAGGGTAATATTAAATAAATATTAGAGTGTAAAAACACTTATATATATTTATTACCCCCCCCTGGGAAACGAACTCGGGACCTCCAGCATGGTAGCTGAACACGCTAACCATTACACCACGGAGGCGGACGATGGGGTCATTACTACAGTTAAACTTGGCAATATTAAGTATTTTAAATTAAATGTGGTCAGGTCAGGAGTCGGAATAATCATCGAGTATGTATGAGCAGATGCTTGAATGTGGAAGAAGCGAAGATCGTTTGTAAAGACATATTGGTGTTGCGTTCTATTCTCTTTGCCTACCCCATGCGGAAAAGCGGCGTGATGGTCAGTCAAGTACTCACTTTTGTATGATACCTTCAAAATGTTACTTTGGGCGTAAAATCCAGTTTTTACTCGGAAAACTTCGGATATATCGTAGTCATACAGGAGAAAGTGACCAAGTGTATTTTTTACAAAAGCGTTATCATTGACCATTTGATATCTTACTAGCTTAATATTGCCCTGAAAAAATCCCAAAGGATTTTTAACTTGGTAGTATAATATAATGACTTGTTAAAAATGACTAACTGCATTGATGTTTATTTTGTTGCCAAGCAAAAGTGACTTAAATGGCCCTCCTGAAAATTTTACATTCTGTTAGTTGGTCACTTTCTCCTGTATATTTAAAATATTTTTCAAATATATTAATTTATTTACTATAATATCCCAAAATTGTTTTGTAATTCTCACTGATACCTATTTATGAATCGGAAAGAAAACGCCTAAAACTAGTTTTAAAACGGGTTTTAGACAGAATCAATCGTATCTGATTTAAGCTCTAAAAATACAGTGATGTCAAAGACGAGAAATAAGCACCTATATTATTTACATTACGACAATATATCTATTGTAGAATTGATATTTATGTCGTTTTCTTCCTCTTTCTCGTGGGAAGCCTATCTGTACTGATCGTCAAGTTTCAGCTGTATTTACTTATTTATATTAACATATTTCATACATAAGTCCCATATATATATTATTCCCGATGAGTAATTCCCATTTTTCATTTTTTGGGAGTAAATATTAGATATTAAATATTATAAAACTTGATTTTTCAGGAGAACGTTTTTAAAGTTTAAAAATATAATACAATGTGTTAAAAATAAATATCAAGCCACTTATTGAACTTTTTACTATGCAACAGATCATTTAAGGTAAAACCTGAAGGTTTTTTCTCCATTTGAAAAATATATAGTATGCTTAAAAAAATAATCAATGATTACCTTTTCTTCATAATGCAAAAACAACACTTTCTGCCCTATAGCGAGTACATTTTTTGGGCATTCCAAAAACATGCAGAACTGAAAATTGCAAATTTTTGATTTATGACGTTCTTGAAAGGAGTGAGCGATATGTTATTGTATTAGTTTAAACACCAAACGGTGACATTACACAACCCTGTTTAACACCTTTAAAGATCCTAAACCAAGAAGCATAACTAATTAGCAAACCTATTTAAGGACAATAGAATTTTTAATTGTTATATCACAGTGACGTTATCACCTTTGCAGCTCATGGTTGATCATATATTTGAAACGTTTCCTGGTGGTATTTCTGGTGATTTATGCTATTGTATAGATTAAACGGTGACATAGCACATCCTTGTTTAACAAACACCTTTAGAGATGCTAAAGTAAGAGGAAAATGAACCCATTCTGAACGTCTCCTGGTGGTCAGTCCATATGCCATTGTTCAGATATAACAGTAACAGTGACATTACACATCCCTGTTTCACACCTTCCAAGATACTTTTTTTTTATACTTCTTGTTCTGAAATCACTCCTTGTTACGTCACAGTGACGTCATCATCTTTGCAGCTCATGATTGACCATATATTACATACGTTTCCCGGTGGTATATGCCAAGTCCGGTGATATATGCTATTGGTTTAGGAGGACAATAAATAACCCGTCCGCGCAGACGTGTGCGCTAATAAAGCGGTGGGGCTCGACTTGGCGGCGTGACTTGCGCCCTCCGGGTTAACCCGGTAAGCGGCCGGGTGCGCGTCACTGTCGCTCACTGCGTCACACTGACGCAACTTCAGTTTTCTTTAATTGTGATATTCATATTATTCAATCCAAATTGGACGTTAAAAGATTCAAATTGGACGTTTCTCAAACCAATCCGATCGTATAAATAATCAAATTGGACGTTTCTAAAAAGCAAATTGGACGTTTACCGTATCAAATTGGACCTTTATAAAACTTAATTGGACGTTGAACAAATCAAATTGGATGCTTCACAAACCAAATTAAAAACCAACAAAAAATAATTTGATTGCTGATTGAATCATATTGAACCTTTCATAAATCAAATTGGACATCGTTAAAATCTAATGTGACTCTTTATAGATCAAATTGGACGTCTTACAAATTAATCGGACGAATCATTAATCAAATTGGACGTTATGCAAATAAAATTGGACGTTAAGCAAATCAGATTGAACGTTTTACAAAACAAATTTGTCGCCTTACAAATTGGATTTCTCACAAATCAAATTGGATGCCTTTTAAATAAAATTCGCCGTTTATAGAATCAAATTGGACGTTTAATAACTCAAATTGGATATAAAACAAATCAGGCGTTCTATTGTAATTTTATTCAAAAGTTTTATATTCAAAAGTGTACTCATGATTCAAAGTAGAAACTGATTGAAATATTTGATTATCCCAACTATTCATCGGTCTTTCTCTACTTTTATTACCATCCCAACGCACCATTTGTATAAAATTGTATAAATATTTTCTCCATCTCCGCAGCGCAGTGGTAAGCACGTTTAACTACCGATTTGGAAGTTCCATCCAGCATGTAAAACGGATGATTAGCTCGGATTGGCTTGTGCTTTTGTCTTTTTTTTTCGGATCGGTGTGCTTGAACGGTGCGTGAACACGTTGCGCGTAAATTCGATCACGCTAAACTGTCGTAGTCGCTTTTATTTTGCAAAACCGGACTGCCGGACGGTAAATTTCCGTGTAGTGCACAAGCTCACATACGCAACCATATTAATGCACGGATAACCGTTATTAGCTCTAAATGATCGTATAAAAAACCGAATTATGTACCGACTTTTTTTATCATAAAAACTTTTTTTTTTAACTGTACGTTCACTCGTATTTGAGAGATGTTTCTGCCATATCTGCATATGTTTCGATTGTCTTAATGCTTGTACTATAATGTAGGTACTTTTTACACTAATGGTCATCCGTGAACAAAAAAACATCATTAATCATATTACATTTTTGTTGTTGCCCAACTGAGCAAATGTACCTACATTTGTAGGAAAGTACCGACAAGTACAGTCTGACTACAATATTGTAAACCTGTTGGAGGTAAAACAATAAAAAATCGTGAACCATTGAATCGTATTTATTTATTTAAACATCATGTACAGAAAAAAAAGTACATTGGCTAGCTTATTGCTAAAAAGAAATATCTTCCCACCAACCAAATACAGAATAGTGATATTGATCAAAACGTTTGATACCATATATAGGTGTTTGCAATCAGAGGGTAGATAGTATTTGAACATTAAAAAAAAACATAAATTACGAATTGACATTTAAAAAAAAAACATGAATTACAAAAGACATTTTCTATTACATCGGACATAACGAATAAGCCAAGAAAATGATAGTTACTATTTCTTAAAATCTACTGTGACACGTGTTTCAATGCATTCCTCATCTTTTTCAAATACCGTATTACGGTGTTTGCAAATGATGCGGAATGCATCGAAACACGTGTCACAGTATATTTTAAGAAATTATGGTATTTACTTAGCAAAACTTAAATTAAAAATGGATAGATTTTTACCACAACGAGACTGCCGAATCAATTAATGAAGTTTTAATTACATTTAATATTATATTATCGTACTGCCGAATTATCGTATTATGATGATGTAGGGTAAAAACAAATTGTTTCCCTCCGTAGTGTAGTGGTCAGCACGCTCGGCTACCGTACTGGAGGTACCTGGCTGGATTCCCAGGGGGATTCAAATAAATATAAGTGATTTCTCTCTCTAATATACATTCAATATCACACTGGACTGGTGATACCTGAAGCGGAGGGCTCGAGGGAACACATTTCCTTCATGTGTTCGATCAAGATAACACTGCGTTTACTTGAATTCACTGTTCTCTTATGTTTTTATTATTTAACATTAAAAGATATTTATTTATTATTGAACAATACCCTATCCGTACCTTACCCTTTTAGAAATACCGACATCCGGAGCATGTGTAAGACGGAGGATATCGTGAGGTGGGGACGACAACGAAGGCGATACTGGAATGATCATGTAAACAGAATGTCAGAAGACAGACTTCCACGTATCGCCCTTCAAGGAAACCCTGAAGGACGCAGACTCCCAGGCAGGCCTCCAATAAAGGCGGAAAGGCGGAGGCACAAACAGATCCTTAGGATCTAGAAAAAAAGGAGTAGAAGAAGAAGAAGAGCAATACCCTAATAGCGTGGCCGGACTATACTTGGTATTAATACGAATTTGTATAAAAAGCAAGATTAATGAGCACTTTAGTAAAACTCTAGTATTCTTTGTTGTATGAAAACATGATTAAACCATCGCCCACGCATTTTCATACAAATTATTCAAATCCCAAACAAGTAATTAATATTTGATACGAAATATCCGAACCTATTGGCCTTTCGGTAATGGTCAAAATCGCTTAGTTGTGCAATGCCTCATACGTCATTATAATAACATTATACATAACATGTAAATAAATCTATTTGATAGAATTTGAATTTGCCGTAATTATGTATGTCTGAATAACGGAAGAATAATAATAAATGCAAAGGAAGACCGAGGAAAATTTGGCACGTTCAGGTATTTAAAATTCTCGGACGTGGTCAGGTCAGGAGTCGGAATAATCGGGGGGTATGTACGAGGAGATGCGTGAATGTGAAAGAGGCGAAGATTGTTTGAAAAATACAGATTGGTGAGACGTTGTATTATTTCTGCCTACCCCTGCAGAGAAGCGGCGTTCTTTAATTGATTGAGAAAAAAAATACAACAATTCGGAAATTGCGTGAATAACATAGTTTTTGAAATATTTGAATTTTATTTGTCATTGATTGGTGCTTCAATTGGTAATACTGACACTTATGGTTTGTGATAACTAAAATATGACATATCGCTCACTCCTTTCAACAACGTCATATATCAAAAATCGTCAATTTTCAGTTGTGCATGTTTTTGGAGTGCACAAAAAATGTACTATATCCCAGCAAAACAGGCATATTTTTAACTTAATATTTACCCGCTACAGGGCAGAAAGTGTTGTTTTTTCATTTTGAAGAAAAAGTATTGTTTAATATTTTTTTTAAATTTACTAAATTT
This sequence comes from Brachycentrus maculatus, assembly GCF_059751285.1. Lineage (NCBI taxonomy): Eukaryota > Metazoa > Arthropoda > Insecta > Trichoptera > Brachycentridae > Brachycentrus > Brachycentrus maculatus. The sequence continues at coordinate 1,853,743 of NW_028280769.1, forward strand.
TTTTAAATGGAGAAAAAAACTTCAGGTTTTACCTAAAAAGATCTATTGCACAGTAAAAAGGTAAATAAGTGGCTTGATATTTATTTTTAATACAGTGTATTATATTTTTAAACTTTAAAAACGTTCTCCTGAAAAATCAAGTTTTTTTATTTATGACGTTCTTAAAAGGAGTGATATATGTCTATGTATATGTCCGTGATTCGATATTTTCGTGACATCTATCGCTTTTTATCATTGCGTATTCGTCGCATTCTTTTACTACACTACCGTGACGTCAGAATGTAAATCTTTACGTTATGTCTTTCTTCTCCGTCATGTAACAAATGTGCCTCATAATCGTGATGCGTCCGTGAAATTTCAATCTCGATTCTCGTGCAATTATCGATCATCACTCAGTTTCAATAAATCTGTGCAGTGATTTCTGATTTAAGGATAACGCGTATTTATGCACCTGTCCGCCGGCAGACGGGAATTCGGGACACAGTTATTAGGACTCATGAGTCACGATCCTGTTATACATGTGTGAGTAGGTTACCTGTAGCGTTTTTGACATCTCAACATAGATGAAGAAGGCAATGGATGCCTGGGTATTCACAGGGTTTACGAACTGTCATAGGCTGGTAACTTAACCACTTTACACACGTGTAACATTCAAGATTCTTTACAACATATTGAGTGTGTCCAAATACTTGTTCACAAAATCTGAATTATCTCCAATTACAGGAGTTATTTTCATATTTTTTTTGACATCTCATCAAAGATGAAGAAGAATATGGAAGTCTGGGTATTTACGGGGCTGACGACCGTCATAGGCTGGTTTGAGTGATCACTTTACACACGTGTAACATTCACTTATTCTACCCATTATTGACAACCACAATACTCAAATTCTTTAAACCAATTTTGAAACATTATTCATGAATCACTAGAACTTCACTAGAGACATTTAAAGACATGAGATATCAAAAAATAATATGAAAATAACTCTTGTGTTTGGAGATAATCCAGATTTTGTGAACAAGTATTTGAACACACTTAAAATGTTGTAAAAAAATGTTTTTCTTCGTATATTGTTATCGAGAAGTCAATAAACTCGTAAATTACTTTATTATTTAATTTCTTGAATTCTGATTCCGGGAACGATTTTCGGAGTCATTCGCACAATTCACGGTGGATGCCTTTAACCTTAAACAATGCGGTGGCGCAAAAAAAATACAGAAATGGGGAGCGTATTTCACCATTACAGTTCTCTCTTGCGCTGAATTGCGGACGGCCAGGTCTCGGTATTCGTCCATTCTTTCAGGGCAGAGACCAGCGTTGCCAATGGCAATTTTCAGAATCGATCAATTTCATGACGCGTTATTATTGGCTTATAAATTTACATGAAAATCAATTATTTTCGTTATATATATTTTTTTAAAGATTAATGTAATGGGCATTATTTTTTTATAATATTTTGATTGTGTCCAAATACTTGTTCACAAATCTGGATTATCTCCAATTATAGGAGTTATTTTTCGTCAGAATACATTCTCACCAATAGATGTTTCTAGAGAAGTTCTAGTGATTCAAGAACAAGGTTTCTAAATTGGTTTATATATACAGAACTTCCAAGAATTTGAGTAGTGCGGTTGTCAGTAATGGGTAGAATTGGTGAATGTTACACGTATGTAAAGTGATCACTTAAACAACTCTATGACGGACGTCAGCCCCGTAAATGCCCAGACATTATTTTCTTTCTCAGATATTCTTCTTTATCTTTGATGTGTCAAAAAAATTTTTTTTCTCAGAATTTCAGAATTTTGATATCTTCAAATTTAAAAAAAATTCTGTAGAGAGTTTATTGAAGTATGTATTTAATTCCTTAATATTAAAGTTTTGTTGAAATTGTTTAGTATTTCATTTTGGAGTTCCACATAATGGATCGTTCACATGATGTGTCATTATTGGCTAATAAATTAAAATGTAAAATCACAAGACTATCGGTAACATTCTTATTGAAATCTATAGAGAACTAAGGGAGATATTAAGGTTTAAACTTTAGATATTTGAATAAAACGAATTACGGACACCGCTATACGTCATCAAATTTTACGTCATCGGGTGTGTTATGCGGCGTATCCCAAAATGTCTCTGCTTTATATAGCTATAATAGTAGTAGTGTGGATTGTTTGTTTACCACTACACTACCATTTGTTTTATAATATGAACGGGGGAGTGGGAGGGTGGACCATATATAATCAACAAATAGAACCGCCAATAATTTAGCAATGTCACCAATATTAAAATAAGTCCATCGTTTCTGTGACGTCATTCTTTACCAACTTCCGAAAACAACGTTTTTACAAAGACAAATTTTCCAAAAAAAATGATGAATGAAAATATTGATTATATCGGCTGTTATAAACACAAAACGAGTCTAATACAATCCTTTATAGGTTGAGTATGTTAAATTAGATTTTCTTTCCGTCTACAAATTATCCATTCCCCAAAAATCTATGTCCTAATCCCCAAATTGGGGGAAAACAAAGTCCCGATTCCCCACTAATTCCCCCACAATTATCCCAAGGAAAAAAACATGTTCTCCAAAAAAATTTACTAATTTTTAATTTAAAAAAAATATATTAATGCCCTTGTTTTACATAAAATGCAAAGTTATTAAAAATACATTTGAGACGTGATAAAATAATTAAGAAAGTACAGTATAAAAATCGGCTTATATTTTGTTACATACTACACAAAAATAATAATTGACAAAATTTCACTTATTATTTTGTATCATAAACAGAGTTCAAAAAAGCACATAATAAATCATACTAAAAGGAGAACACACAAAAAATATACTGTTAAAACATTACTATATTAATATATGGTAAAATGTTAAAATGTGTAAATGATATATATTCAAATGATGAAATAAGAAAAGAATGCAAGGCTGAGATAAGCATTATCGATAAAATTAAGAAAGGTGTGTTGAGATGGTTTGGACATGTGGAACGTATTAGTGAGGAAAGCACGGTTAAAAAAAATATGAAGCGAATGTACTTGGAAAAAGAAGCAGAGGGAGACCGAGGAAAACTTGGTACAATCAGGTATGTCAAATACTTGAAAGCGGCCGGGTCAGGAGTCGTAATGATCGTCAGGAGGAGATGCATGAATGTAGAAGAGGCGAAGAATGTTTGCAAAGACAGAGTGGTGTGGCGTTCGATTCTCTCTGCCTGCGGGGAAGCGGCGTGATGGTTAGTTAGGTAGTTAGTTTATGTTAAAATCCCCGTATTTTCCCCACATAGTACCAATCCTTACAAATTCCCCAATCGAGTTGAGATTCCCCGCAGTTTGGGGAATCCCCCACGGATTGGCAACCCTGCCGGAGACGGAACAGGTCTCCCCGAAAAGGAATCGGGCAAAAACTAGCGACAGTTAATCTCGTTTGGACTCGCTGCAACTCTTGAAAACTTCCGCCTAAAAGAACCGCTACGCTCACCAAATTATCGTTGGGCAGGAATGCAACCTGCGCCGTTGCGTGTGTATTGTAATGCGACGCGCCGTGTGTGTGTGTGATGTCGTGCGTTCGCATCTCGGTGACCCGTATGGGTGGTATCGGACAATCGCTGGTGATCTAATGATCGAATCATACATCAGCCACTATCGTCGGTTAGTATGGAAATTTCTTTTTGATTCACAGCATTTTGAGTGTGTCCGAATACTTGTTCATTATCTTCATCCAGGATACGACATTGCATGCAAATAAAAGAGTCGCCGCTTAAGAAAAAGCTTTCCTCAATCCAACATGGATGGCTGTTGTGAACTGATATGTACTGTGTCACGAGATTGACAAATATAGAAGTTCTAAAAAAAAAGAGTAGTTTGGTTGTCAATCATGGGTACAATTGGCGAATGTTGAACGCGTGTAAAGTATTCATTTGACCAGCTTGTGATAGGTCATACGCCCTGTAAATATGTACCCAGACTTCCACATTCTTCTTCATCTATGTTGAGATGTCAAAATTTCCTTTTTATGTTTTGCACTGACCGATAGTAGGTATCCCAACCCAATCTAGCTAGACACTGTGCAAAATTTTCGAAAATAAACGATTAAAAGGTTCCATCAATGGGTTCAGCAGCCACATTATGGTAATATCTATCAATTAACAATCTTATTTTACTTGGTACATTCCATTATTTCTTTGGATCTATTGTTTATAAATGATGCGGAATGCATCGAAACACTTGTCACAAAAAAAATTAAATTTTGTATCAAGTAAAACTTTAACTAAAAATGTCTATAAAGGTGTTTTACTATGGACGATTATTGTCAAGCAATAACTATTGCACAGGTATGAAATACAATTGACATGTATAATACAAACTTCCACAAAAACGTTTTGCATATGTACATCACAACTTTAATCATTCTCAGTTGATTCCCAGTTCACCACAAAATAAAAATGTTCTATGTGACTTACTTCATCATCGTCCTCAGTAGTCTGCGACCTATCTTCTAAGATGACGAATTCCACTCCATCATCTTGAGAACCGTCCTGGGATCCATTTGTGATGACATCTTTATCTGCAGCTTCTGATGTTTGCGACATATCAAGATCAGTTGTTGAGTTGTCGATATCCGAATGTTTGGTTCCATAGTCCGTCATATTTGTATCTTCGTGTAAGTCTTCCATTTCGTCCCGCCGTAACTCCAAATCTTGCCGAATTTCCATGTCACCTTCTCTCATTTCAATATCGTCATGGTTGATATTGATTTCATCTCTTAGATCAGCTCTTAGTTCCATTTCGTCTGGGTCTTCTTTCGAGTGACGGTTGGTATTTGAAATAACGTGCGATCTTAGGTCTAGGTTGTTTTCGGAGTTTTGACGTAGATCTAGCGAATTTCGTTGGCTGTTTTTGAGCATTTCCAAGTTGCTTCTCAAGAGATTGAAACTGCTTTGCCTCAAATCGAGGGTGTCCAAGTTCCCGAGGACTTGTTGTGTCTTCAACAACTCGAGGTTCTTTTGCATCAAGGTCTGTCTCAAGTCTAAAGAGTCATCGAGGTTCATTTCATTCTGTTCGCTCTTCAAGAGTTCAATCTGCGCTTGGGTTTTGAGAATGTCTAGATGCGCTTGAGTCGTTTTGAGTAGGTCGGCATGTATGTCCAGTCCGTTCTGATGGAGCAACTTTCTTCTTTTAGCCAGTGGAGTAGAGGAATTGTGGTTTAGCATATCAGCCACGACCAGGTGGTCAGAGGCCAGCGAGTCTGGTGAACTCGGTAACTCATTCATCTTGATTATGGTAATGTTGATTGCTACCATTTACATTTTATGATCAATCACTTGGCTCATGATAACGATGGTAATTATCTTTAGACAATAAATAGGTCATAATCTAAAACCACATTTCGACGAATCATCTTGCTGTTAAATTACTTTTTTAATTCCTGCATTTTGATTTGTAACAGTTCATCATTGGTTTTAAACATGGGTCAATAAATCCAAAAAACTTTTTAATATCTCACATTAAGCCCGAACAAAACAACTATTGACACGAAAAAGGTATAAAAAAAATATCTTAGAAAACAAATCACATAATTTAAAAATATTATCTTTATTTATAAATAAATTACTTTCTTTACATTATTTATAGTGAGCGCAAAGATTTTTATTGCAAGTTTTTACGGTTACGTCATAAAGTTAATGATAGTAATAGAGTTTTAATGATCATCTCATGAAATTGATTAAAACTTTAGATTATTACGTTTCGATTACACAACATGAAACTTTTCGCGTAAAAATGTTCATATACTAAGCGACAATTTATTATTTATTTAAAAAAATACTTTGTAATTAAATTAAATAAGTTATCATAAGAATGTTTGCGAATTAAGGTATTCATTTTGACTAGATGATTGTACGAAACATTTACACACACACACACACACACACACACACTTATTTTTAGGTAATTAAGTATGTTTTTGACGTTTGAGAAAAACCCTCATTTTCCCGCTTTTTCACCTGTCAAATGACAGGCAATGTTGCCAACGTCAAGTAAACTTTTATCATTACACTCGGGTAACTGCATACGTAGGCGACACGACGTATTTCAAATTCGTAAAGAGAACGCGCGAAATTTCCGAACACGCGCGAATTCAAAAAGTCATAGATTCTCGGCAATCGAAGATGGCGGCGCTTTTGGACACGATTTTGTTGTTTTAGTTGTTTTTTTAAATTATTATTATTATTTTAGAGTGTCTCGCGGCTATCACATGTTTAGCGGTGTGTAGCCGTTGTGTTGGCGGTTCGACTCCTACTAACTGTCGCCTTGGGCTGTTGTCTGTCGAGGCCCGCGGCCGCTAGAGAGAGATGAGGCGTCTGGACCGAGGCTTCCCTCTCTCTTAGCCGCGCAAAGGGGCCAACATGCGGTCAAATCACAGCATCTCGACGGGATAGAGACCATGGAGAGATATACCGAGTGTTGAATTATGCCTTGCTGTATCGTCAGCTGCTATGATGAATTTCTAGCAGACTTAATCCAAGCAGCAAAAAATAATATGCTGAATTAATACCGTAGCGATTTTCCACTTCTGTATTGTAGCAATTAGTACGCTTGGACACTATCAATGAGGTTCCGGTTTCAATTACCAGAGGGGTCAAAATTACTTAACCAAACATATCCAAATCATTCTCTCACCTCGTTGTTTTATGTAATTATGTAATTAAAGATATTAAAAAAAAACTAAATACTTGTATTTGTTTGTTCACTTATTTGTTTTACCACTCACTACCATGAGTTTTATTTCATTACACACGACTAGTTTCGAACACTAATAGATGTCTTTATCCACAGATGAAACTTTAAACTATTACTTTGAGCGATATAATTAATATTTCTGACACTTCCAGAAAAAAACAACGTAATTCATTAAAATACAGTTTATTTAATTTTTATTTTATTTGTGTCCTTAAGATCAAAAAAGGTATGCATTTAAGGGTTCAATATAAGGTATGATTTAAAAAAAAGAAAAAAAAATCAGGAATATCGAAGCAGGTAGAAAAATAAGGAAAATCATAAAAAATCGTTTAACAGGAAATTCAACAAAAATAGGTTATACAAGGAAATAAAAATAACATTGTGTCTATTGTATTTTTCCAAAACGACTTACTGACTTACAATACAATTAGTATAGAGATGAACGATGACGTAAATACAGGGTCCGCCATCTAAAGTTTTTTTTTTCAACTAGTGCTTATTTCGTGAATGGTAACACTTAGCTCATGTCTGATTTGACAGATAATTAGTTTTATCCTTCCGCTAAGCGAATATGGTTGTGTATACGCTTGAACAACGCTGGGAAATATTGCGACATTACTTTGAAAATCATGGTAATGTTGCAGAATGTGTGCGAAAATTGCGTACGGTTTTTGGAAGAAGAGAAGCACCGTCAGCTTCGTATGTTCGTTATCTTGTGAAAAAAGTGAAAGAAACTGGCATCCTCATCGATAAACCAAAGCGTGAAAAGCCAAAAACAGTGCGTACACCCGAGAATATCGATGTTGTGGCAGAAAGTGTGCGTGAAGCGCCATCAACATCAATTCACCGTCGTTCTCAACAATTGAACATTTCGGAGACATCATTGAGACGAATTTTGCATAAAGACCTTGGTATGACGCCATACAAAGTCCAATTGGTTCAGGAGTTGAAGCCAACTGACCATCCAATGCGTTTTCGCTTCGCTGAGTGGGCCTGCGATCGACTTACAGAAGATGCCGATTTTGCCAAAAAAATCATCTTTTCGGATGAAGCTCATTTTGATCTTGGCGGGTATGTAAACAAGCAAAATTGTCGTATTTGGGGCACAGAAAACCCGCACGCATACATTGAAAAGCCGGTACACCCAAAACGAGTCACTGTTTGGTGCGGATTTTGGTCCAGAGGCATAATTGGGCCATTTTTCTTTGAAAATGAGCAAGGAGTGGCCGTTACAGTCAATGGCGATCGTTATCGGGCCATGTTGAACGGATTTTTGTTCACAAAAATTGAAGAGGAGGATATTGGCAACATTTGGTTTCAACAGGACGGCGCTACGTGCCACACAGCCGAAGTTACACTCGATGTTTTGCGCCCTGTTTTAAAAAAAAAAAGTTATTTGGCGGACCCTTTATAAATAATAGAGATGAATTATTGAATTATTCATACGCACACAGTGTCGGATTTAGTAATTTAGAGGCTCCAGGGCATCAATTCCATACGGAAGTTGTTTTTTGAGCTTTGTAGTTTCGATAATCAACAAAAGTAGACAAAATAAAATGTTCAGGTATATAAATAAACATAAAATTAAAATAGATTTGCAAACTGAAAATACTACCAAAAAAATTGAGAATACTTATTTCATTAAAATAAAATTATTATAAATTTGGCATTTGTGTAAAATTAAAATTTTGAAAGAGAGAAAGAGACGAATGAATGACCTGACGATGAAATGATTTTCCGAAACCGATAGTCACGAATAAGTGTTTATAAAAATGGTATTACACAAAGTAAACAATGGACGACAAGGAGAGAATTATCTATCACTATGACCATGGGCCTGTTTGACGATTCGGCGCTGCATACTTGATAAACAAAATAAATAACGGATAGGTAGGTACGTGTCCTTAACACAGATGGAGCATTGATATTTTTGTACCACTAACAAACGCGGATGCTGTTCTTCATATTGTTTGACATTTGCAGACTCGAGAGGTATACACACATACACCGCTCGTCTCGATCTAAGGTGCGTACACCTTGCTGTGTTTTCAGGGGTACATATATACTGACAACTAGAATATATTTTATTTTGATTATTTGGAAATTTTACAGAACAGTTACATAAATCTTCATTTCTAAACGAAAGACATTCGTTTATATTTGAAGCACTAACTTGTGATTTTCCATTTTATAAATAAAATGTAACTTTGTTTTAAAATCACTATAAATATAATTTTTAGTTATTTTAAAACAAAATTAAATTTTAACTATGGAAAGGCATTTGTTTGGAAATTCCATAATTAGGCAATTGTCACAAAATTGAGTTGAATATTTACAACATTTTAAGTGAGTCCAAATACTGGTTCACAAAATATGGATTATCTCCAATTACAGCAGTTATTTTCATATTATCTTTTGATATCTCATCAAAGATGAAGAAGAGTATGGAAGTCTGGGCATTTACGGGGCTGACGACCGTCATAGGCTGGTGAAGTTCTAGTGATTCAAGAATAATGTTTCAAAATTGGTTCATATATATAGAACTTCCAAGAATTTGAGTAGTGTGGTAGTCAATAATGGATAGAATTGGTGAATGTTACACGTGTGTAAAGTGATCACTTAAACCAGCCTATGACGGTCGTCAGCCCCGTAAATGCCCAGACTTCCATATTCTTCTTCATCTTTGATGAGATGTCAAAAAATAATAGTAAAATACAACTTAGTAGACTCAAAAAATCAGTGTTTGATTTGACATTTAAAACATAAATCCTGTTATTTTTAATTCTTCTTTCTTTTTGTGTTGTATTTCTCCACCACTGGTTTACTATCTCTGATACACCTACCACTCGCTACTCACTGAGAAGTTAGTACCTGTTCTTGCACGAGAACTCAAACAATACATTATCGTAATCTCCAAATCCATTATTCATTTGTTGGATTTGAATAACATTCTGCGAAACAACACTGAAAACTGTGAGGTGTAATTGGAACTAACCAAAATAAGAAAGGAAGTAACTATTTGTATATTTCAAGGAAAGAAAGAAATGTGTATAAAGAACCTTTACACAAATTTGTACGAGCTAATTCAGTTTAGTTCATGTCTAAACTTGACTGCAGATACAAATGTATAATTAATTAAAAATAAATGCAGAATTAGCAGTCATCGTTAGTTTTTATACATTTTATATTAAACATTAATTCCTAATAGCATAATGCCAGCCAAGCTAAAGGAAAAAAATAGTCTAAAAATAATTGTCAGCCCCACACTTCTTTATGGCTCAGAATGACATATATAACACCTACTCTAGGCAACAGAAACTGCTGAAATGCAAATGTTTAGATAGTCAACTGGAGTGTCCCTTAGGGACACAATGAAGTATTGATCAAACTTGATAAAAAAACGGTGAACTTCAAAATCGGTAGGCATTATAATTAAGTTATAATAAAATATTTATAGTGATTTTAAAACAACGTTACATTTTGATTATAAAATGGAAAATCACAAAGTTAGTGCCTCAAATATAAATTATACACAATAAAGAGTTCACGCATTCGTGTAAGCCTGGGTGTAACAGACATCAATAGTAAGGTAGAGGAAAGGCAATTGAGATGGTATGGGCACATAGGACGTAGAGAACCTGGTCGTATTGTGAACTAAGCAATCGCCATGGATCTTCCTCAAAATATGTACATCTAAAGGAAGACCAAAGAATTCATAGATACTACAGAAATATAACATGGCTCAAAGGCATGGCCTTGGTGACTTGTCCATGATAGAAGGATCTAAAACCTGAGGACGAGGAGAGCTGACCCCAACAGTCTGCAATGATGGTAAGTTGGGAGAAGAATCCATAATTATTCTTCTGGATGCTGCCAAGAGCTCACAAATAAAATAACCTATCAATTATAGTGCAACCAATCTTTTAAGGTAAAACCTGAATGTTTTTTCTCCATTTGAAAAATATTTAGTACATAAAAAAAATAATCAAATAATACCTTTTCTTCGAAATGCAAAAACAACACATTCTGCCCTGTAGCGGGTAAATATTAAGTTAAAAAAATGCCGCTTTTGCTGGGATATAGTACATTTTTTGGGCATTCCGAAAACATGCACAACTGAAAATTGACGATTTTTGATATATGACGTTGTTGAAAGGAGTGAGCGATATGTACACGTATATAATATATCTTATATATAATACAGATTTACGTTTAATGAACGTTGTGAAGAATTTAGCACACACATTTGCTTAAAAAACTAATATTCGATTGGATGATTTGACAATAAAATAATTTAGCCAGAGATACAATACATCTTTTCAAACATAAACCTACCACACTTGAGGAGATTTACAAAATGGAATACTTGAATAATTAAATTGCACAAAAAATCGCAATTTAAATTATGACGAAGAAATGGTGCCAAATAAATTTCATCTCCGATTCCCCTCTCGGCATTGGCGACCCGGCGAACTGTGCAAAAGGGAAAGATTTATCCTAGGTTTCTCGATTGTCTCTATTCATTTCCTTTTCACTTTTCGACGAGGTTGCTTCGTGCTAGAGTAGAAAATGGTCTTAGTCAAACCTTTTAATAACCAGTTCTCTGGTCACACACGTGTTGAATATCTTTGTAGGTGTGTTGGTGAATGTATACATTTTCGTTTGTGTTGGTGCCTCGATGGGCTGTTAACAGTTATTCTGAATTGCTATAAATATAATATGTCCATATATGTTATAGCTACTATAATATTATTACTAATTTCATTTTATTTTCATTCGAAATCTTATCCGCACCCCAATGGTGCATAGGACACTGCATCATACAAACGTAGTGTTATCTTGATCGTTAACACATGAAGGAAAGGTGATTAGCCCTCCGCTTCAGGTACTAGTCCAGGGTAATATGGAATAAATATTAGAGTGAAAAAATCACTTGTATTTATTTGACCCCCCTGAGAATCGAACCCGGGACCTCCAGAAGGGTAACCGAGCGTGCTGACCATTACACCACGGAGGCGGACATATTATTAATGGCATTTATAAATATTTTTTTGTATGCTGACGACGCTGTGCTTCTTGCCGATAGTAGAGAAGACCTGCAGACGTTGGTGACAAAGGTGTATAATGTGTGCAAAGAAAGTGATTCGCTTATGAATGTTGGCTTATGCAAAGTCGTGGTTTTTAAAAGAGATGAAAATAGATCTGTAAAACTAGATGTAAATGGGGTTATTATGAAACGGGCATGTAAATTATTTCGTATATTTGGGAATAATATTTTTTTCTAGGGATGGAATGGTTAATAATGATAAACATATGTAAAAAGGATAGTAAATGCTGGGAACAGAGAAAAAGATGCACTGAAATCAATTATAGTATATGAAAATCTTTCAGATAAAGCTTAACTGGCAGTGCACGATGAAGTCCTGGTATCAACCTAGGGTTGTAGGGAAGCAAAGCATAGATTTGAGAAAAAAAAAGCATGAAAGTAGACAGAATGCAGTCCAAACGCCATCTCTCGAACGAATATGTGGCAAAACAATATATTATTACATTATATTATCAGTTGTAATATAATTTTGTACTGGCATTTCTAGGTGGTAATGCATTTTATATCATTGAAATAACAACTTTATAGTATTTTGTACGTATATTTTATATTACCAGTGACCGGATTTCATCGTTACCGACATTATCAAACTGGTGGAAGGCTAGACAAAACTTTATGTTACTCGTACATATTTTTATATTACTAGTATTTTTACGATAGCTATTTCGCCTTTGCGCGACAAAATAACCATTATAATAATAAATCGTGTTTCGATATATATCAATCATAAAAGAATATGGAATTCTATAAAGTAAACAGAATTTTATAAATAATATGTGATAAATTTTGCACTAAAGGTTTGCTGCTTTACCGAGCGCTGATGTTTTTCTCATACGGGCGTGAATCTTTGATACAGAGTACTGAAAATTTGAAGCGTTCTGGTTTAATGTTATACACTGAATTTCCTATGTACACGGTAGATACATTTCAGATACTTCGTAAAAAAAATGCAAAAAAGTATATCATAACAGAAAAAAATCGTTAAAAGGATATAGGTTTCCTTGTGTAAAATTCAAATCAGAATATCTATGAATTAAATTCAATTTTTTTATTATTATTATATATTGAAATCTCAAAATAGTTGCTAAATATAATGAAAAACGATATTAAAATTCTAAAAATAAATTAAATACCTTTTACACATGTTAATCGAAAAAAATAAACACAAATAATACTATAAAAAATAACAAAAAAAATAAATCATGTCACTCACAAGCATAAAAAATAAACAATGAGTGTAATTCTATCTCTAAGCACAAGAGATTAGTCTCTTTATAGGCGAAAATAGCTAAACTAATTTTAAGAATGTCAAAAGTAGAAATATCTAGCAAGAGACTTAAATTTTTTTTTAAAATCTTGTAACTACATACATAAAATAAATAAATAAAGTATTCAAAGTTCCATATTCTTCTTCATCTATATTGAGATGTCAAAATGCAACTAAAATTATTCACCTAGCGGTAAGAAAGCGTAATGAGTCATCCGGCTCATTTCTCTGCTCTTTGAACGCAGATTTAAAGGATTAAAAAAAAAACTTTTCGATAGAAAACCGTGTTAGATTTATTGGCAAAATAAAACATTTGATTATTTGCGTGTAGGCGTGTCCGGTGGTAAAAAGTCTCGATGATTTAGCGACCGATTGAAGGAATGGGAATTGAAAACACGGTTATGTAGAGCTGGCCACAAGTACCTCGTCCCATCGTTAGTCGGTGATGAATTACAACACTAGAAATAGTCGGTATTCTGCCGTGCGTTGGTCCCGCTCCTATACACCGGATTTCAACACTACAGCGGCGATCGTAAAGTAATCAATCAGGCAGATTGAAGATATAGTTGAATTAATTTCGAAGATATGCTAAAACAATGAAATTCGGCATGGTATATACATCACGGTAAGGAACTAAAGACCGGGTCACAACAGGTCTTTCTGAGATATTTCAGTTAAGACCCAATATACCATAAATCAAAACTATTTTTTTGAATCAGGTAACATTTAACGTTTGCCTCTATAGTGTAAAGGTCAGCACGCTCGGCTACCATTCTTGAGGTCCCGGGTTCGATTTCCAGAAGGGGGTCAAATAAATGTAAGTGATTTTTTTTCACTCTAATATTATTACCATGGACTGGTCCCTGAAGCGGAGGGCTGATCACCTTTATTCATGTTTTAACGATCAAGATAACACTGCGTTTATATCATGCAGTGCCCTATGCACCATTGGGATGTGGATAAGGGTTTGAAGAACATTTAATGTATTTACTGATTTGGTATTGAATTTGTAGAACTCTATATTATATTTTAAATATGAAAATCAAAGCACTGATTTGAGTCCACTAAGTTGTATATTTTATTTTTAAAAACATTTTCGAAATCGCGACAGTTGTTTCACCTTGTTACGGCATTATCAATTACTGTACAGTACCTAGTAGCCTTAAATAAGTGTTTTGATTTTCATGTAGACTCAAATCTTAACTAATAATTTATTAAATTACTCAGTAGACTCTTTTGAACTTTGAATCGAACCCGGGGCCTCTAGCACGGTAGCCAAATGCTTTAACTATAAGACTATGGAGACGGATAAAATCTTTTTTACGATTTGCCAAGTCTCTTCCTTCTGGTTCCATCCCAACTGTGTCTTTGTAGACTGTTAGGGTCAGCTCTACTCGTCCTCAGGTTATAGGTTGGTGTTCATGATAGAAGGACCTACGATTAAGTATGTCAATACCTGCATGATTTTTAAAATGCTTTTAAACAATATTGATGATATTAATTACATTAATTGATTCAGCAGCCGGTTTATGGTAATACCTATCCATTTTTAATTGAATTTTTAAATACCACTATTACTTAAAATCCATTGTGACATGTCGCTCACTCCTTTCAAGAACGTCATAAATCAAAAATCGACAATTTTCAGTTGTGCATGTTTTCGGAATGCCCAGAAAATGTACTATATCCCAGCAAAAGAGACATATTTTTTGCTTAATATTTACTCGCTACAGGACATAAAGTGTTGTTTTTGCATTTTGAAGAAAAGGTATTGTTTAATCAAAAAAATATATGTTAGTTATTTTTCAAATGGCGAAAAAACCTTTAGGTTTAATCTAAAAAGATTTGTTGCACAGTTAAAAGTTATTTAATAAGTGGCTTGATATTTATTTTTAATAAATTGTACTATATTTTTAAACTTTAAAAACGTTCTACTGAAAAATCACGTTTTTTGATTTATGACGTTCTTGAAAGGAGTGAGCGATGTGTTTCCATGCATTTTGCATCATTTTCAAATACTAAGAAAGAGTGGTATTTACCAAGTAAAAGTCAAATTATTTATAAGTGATATAAATTTAATTTTTGATAGCAAAATGTGATTCATGCATCGAGATGCGGACCGACCTTAATAATTTTGAAGCAATACTTTCTATTAATATCTTAAGCTCCGTATCTACATGTCCCGCTGTTTCGTGCGGTAGGTACCTACTGCAAAGTGTTGCCATGTATTCAAGATTAGAAACTCGGTTTATTGTTATGGCACGCTAATAAATTATTTATTGTTCGATTGTCGAAATTTACAGTTCCGAAAACTTAACACCAATTGTTTCAGATTTCGATCCTCGATAATATTGTGATCTGGGAATTCTGAATGATGTAATTGAATCCTCTTCTTCCTGGCTCCATTCCAACTTGTCTTTGTAGTCAGCTCTCCTCGTCTACAGGCTGTAGGTCCTTCTATCATGGACAACGTAACCTAGAGACCATGCCTTCGAATCATTATATCTTTATGTAGCATCCATGAATTCTTTGGTTTTTCTCTAGATGTCTTCCGAAGAAGACCCATGGTGATTGCCTTGTTCACAACATTACGAGATTCTCTGAGTCTTATATGCCTATACCATATCAATTGCCTTTCCTCTACCTTAGGTATTATTGATGCCTGTTACAGCCAGGCTTCAACGAATGCGTAAACTGTTTATTTTGTCTCCAAAGAACACTCCAGCTGACCATCTAAGCATTTGCATTTCAGAAGTTTCTAGTTGCCTAGAGTAGGTGTTGTACATCGTCCAGCATTTGGAGCCTTAAAGGAGTGCGGGTCTGACAATTATTTGGTAGACTTTTCTAGTTAATCAAACTGATGGCATAGGAAGAAGGGAGTTTAGGGAAGAAGGTAGAAAAAATCTAAGGATTGAGGTTAGATGGACAGTTAGGATTCTAATGATGTTTATAGTAAAGTCTCAGACGTTTCTTAAAAGTTATCATATATTTAAAGAGAAAGATTTCCGCCAGCCGAGAGGTATTTGGATCAATGCGGAACTTGGTACCAGACCAATTAACGACCGGATGTAGAACATTCGGGTCTTATTTCTTGATCGAGAGGCGACGTAAAAAACGCACTACGCTCGCGCATCCAGCATTCAGCATCATACCAGTTTGATAGAAATAATTATTGTCATCACTGATAAAAATGATTATTTTTACGATCGATAAACGGCGCCGTCGCTGAAGAGCGACTCCATGTCGCAAATTGAATTCGGCAGTAATGGCAATAACACAGATGTAAATCTTAATTATTTTATTTTATTTTTAATTCAATCTTGTAATTTCCCGTTTGAATGTAAGGCAATAATATTTATTCACATTATTTTGAGTGTGTCCAAATCGTTGTTTATAAATTGTCGGCAATAAAGAGCGTCGGTTCAGAAAATCAACTCTGTGTCACAAATTGAATTTGCCAGTAATGGCAATAAAAAACTAATTTTTCAATTTTCAATTTCAATTCATTCAACAAAAAATAATATATACATAACAAACAATATTCAAGACGTATATATTAAAAGTAAAAGTAAGCAAGAAGACTTAAAGGTGTAGAAGAATCCCGCTTCGGAAAACTCCTTCGGACACATGGAACAGATCAATATCCAATGTGATATTGTTCAACATAGCGGTAGCTCTTCCTACAGGCATAACCATCGGCAGGTTGGTCCTGTGTACCTATAGGAATGTGAAACAATCTATGCCGACGCTGTCTTAGGTAACTATCGGGAACATACAGACCAATGCTCCGGATAATTTCAGGATTATCGATCATAATTAACTAACTAACCATCACGCCGCTTTCCCGCAGGGGTAGGTAGAGAGAATAGAACGCCACACCACTCTGTCCTTGCAAACGTTCTTCGCCTCTTCCACGTTCATGCATCTCCTCATACATACTCGCCGATTGTTTCGGCTCCTAACCTGACCGCTTTCAAGTATTTGGCATACCTGATCGTGCCAATTTTTTCTCGGTCTTCCTCTGCTCCTCTTTCCAATTACATTCGCCTCATAAATTTGTTTTAGCGTTCTTTCCTCACTCATTCGTTCTACATGTCCAAACCATCTCAACACACCTTTTAATGGCATTAACACAGATGTAAATCTTGATTATTTTATTTAAGTTGGTAGAATTCCATTTTGAATTGTTGGGTAATATATTTAAAATTAAACACCGTTATTGGATTGAATTCTACCTTTGTTCACATATATATAATAATATGTGACCCGTTTCGTCTTATTAAGACATTATCAAACACTCAATTATTTTATTATTTTTTAAGCGTGTGTGGGCAGAAGACAGATCTCCTGGCTCCGGAATATACGAGATTGGATGGGGATCAGGACCGTCGAGGGGCTGTTTAGAGCTGCCTAAGATAAGGACAATTACTCTCAAGTCGACGTCATGGGAATCTGATACAACGTACACAGAAGAAGAATCGAGGTTCAAAGTATTATTTTTGCAGCGGTCAATATTCTCAGATCAGCAAATGCATCAATATTTTCCACCGAAAAAAAGATATATCTTCGATATCATTAAAAAAAATATATCTCGTTATTCTCACAGACTTGTACGATAATTTTTAGACAACCGTTTGACGTAATCACACATTTACGTCTGTTTTTTGTATATTTAAAAAAATAAATAAATAATATTGGGTACGGTTCGTCTCCCAGGCGCTTGGATTCTGATTGATCTAAAGAGGATTCCAAATCGATTTGGAATCGAATAATACCTTCGCCGACTGGTAACTGTATATAATATTATGACCATATCACGGAAACTGGCCAGGGCTGCCAAAATTAAGTGTCAATGTAATATGTCAACTGTTTATGTTTTCTTTTGTTATTATTTTTACTTTAGCTCTTAATGAAAGTCTGCGTATTAATCTTCTTAACCTTTGCTACATTTTATTATTACTGTTTACTTTTAACTCATTTAACATATTTTTTTTTATAAATTAGAATATTACAATTACCTATTTTATTTGTTATTCATAATTGAACATGTATTTATGTTAATGTTCTGTTATATTTCTAAATAAATAAAATAAATAAATAAATACATTGAAAGCTTAACTGGCTAATGTATGGATGTAAGGCATATAATTGGCTAAAGAACACTGAATGTAGACTGAATGAGATCTCTCAGTGCGGGAAAACGCTGTACGGTAAATATTCGAAAGGTGGTATAAGGAAATAATGCAAGGCTGAGATAAGCATTATCGATGAAATTCAGAATGGTATGTTGAGATGGTTTGGCCATGAGAATCGAATAAGTGAAGAAAAAACAGTAAAAAAAATACGGGGCGAATGAATTTTCATAATTATTAGGCAATTATCATATCAATCTCAGTGATATATAGATTTAAAGAGCGATTTTTTTTTATTTATTTTACCAATATTTAGTTGTGATACATAAGCCATGATATTGAAGATCATTATGTGATTTAAAAAACTCATATAATATAATATAATACAAATACAAATGTTTTATTTTTATTTTTTTAACTTTGTAACAAAAACGACTTTACTTAAATTTTGAAATCATACAAACAAATTAATGAATATTTCTATTTTAGTAGGCCTTAATTATAAAGCTGTTAATTATAATTAATATTGCAGGTTAAGAAATAAACTTTTCTTCTAATAATAAATAAATATTTTATTGTTTATTATTTAAATGCTTTATTTTAAGTTTTCGTCCGCCTCCGTAGTGTAATGGTCAGCACGCTCGGCTACCGTTCTGGAGGTCCCGGGTTCGATTCCCAAGGGGAGTAAAATAAATATTAGTGGTTTTTTCACTGTCATATTTATTCAATATTACCCTGGACTGGTACCTGAAGCGGAGGGCTGATCACCCTTCCTTCAAGTGTAAACGATCAAGATAACACTGCGTTTATATGACGCAGTGCCCTATGCACCATTGGGGTGCGGATAAGGGTTTTATTGTTTTATTATTATTAAATATCCAGACCTTCGTGTATGTTGAGATATCTCTCCAACCCTTATCCGCGCCCAATGTTGCTTAGGGCACTGCATCGTATTGACGCAATATTATCTTGATTGTTAATTATATGAAGGCAAGGTGATCACTCCTGCGCTTCAGGGACCAGTCCAGAGTAATATGAAATAAATATTGGAGAGTAAATTCGCTAATATTTATTCTCACCCCCCCTGGGAATCGAACCTGGGACCTCCAGCGCGGTAGCTAAACGCGCTGACCATTACACCATGGAGGCGGATGTTGAGATTACAATATTTAAAAATAATAATAACTCTGAAATGGAAAAAATCCGAAATTAATGAACAAAAATTTGGGCATACTTTATATATCGTGTATAGCATTCAATTTAATATCATTTTGTTGGCAGCCCTGTTTCCGAATCGCATAGTCAAGGGGCGAGGGTTACGGGAGAGTAATTTGGTTTACTATTAGGAATATTTCTCTCTGATTACAGGGCAATGATAAAATTACTTTTTTATATATTCTATTTCGTTTACGGCCATTATTCGTCTACCATTATAGACGGAATACCCGGCCGTGTTTGGTATTGTATCTACACATACCGATTATATTGTTATAAGTGCCCAATAAAATCTGGATAACAAAAAAATCTCAAATCTCATTATCAAACAACGTACGGGTCGCAGCTTGGGCGCTTTGTGGTAGGGCTCGAGACTTCAAATCATGAGGTTTCGTGTTCCTTCCATAGTTTTTACATTTTCAATCGGTTCATTTAAATTTGGTTTGAACTGATTAAAAGGAATGGGTATAAAAATTGTCTTAAGGTTGGTGGTAGCCTCTTCCTTAATTACCGGGACTGTGTCACACAGTGTTTTTACAGCAGCTGTTAGTAATAGACGACCTTAAGTAAGCTCGGAAAAAATAATAATAATAAAAAAAAAATAATAAAAAAAAAAAAAAAAATATATATATATATATATATATATATATATATATATATATATATATATATATATATATATATATATATATATATATATATATATATATATATATATATATATATATATATATATATATATATATATATATACATATATTATTGTACGGAAAATGACGATTTGAATATAAAAATAAAACACTTGTATGAAACGACTATTGAGTTTATTAATTTGCACACGACTAGTTTGTATTTTCACCAGTTGAATGTCTGTAGTTCACGAAACTAGTTGTATCTACATTAAAATACTCAAAAGTGGTCTTGGTTTTTATATTTCAAAACTATTTACATTCGATTTTATAAAAAAAATATTATATGTAGACATTCTTCATTTACACCCTTATCCGCATCCGATGGTGTATAAGGCACTGCATCGTAGCTACGCAGTGTTATCTTGATCGTTAATTTCATGAAGGGAAGGTGATCGCTCTGCGCTTCTTTTACAAGTCCAAGGTGATATTAAATATTTATTTAATATTTTTATGAGGGTGAAAATAACCCATATTTATTTTGACCTCCTTGGGAAACGAACCCGAGACCTGTAGCATAGTAGAAAACGCGCTGACCACTACACTACGGAGGTAGACATTAATGCTGCCATAGATTAATTAATGCTGTAGTAAAAAATGACCTATATTTTTAAAACGTTTTATTGTTGCCAGATTGAAATAATTATTATTTTCAAACAAGGAAAAAAAAGCATTCGAATTCCGAACACGTTCACTTGTTTTGCATTTTGATTGGTTCTGGCACGTTACAACTGTCAAAAGTGACCAATGGAAGGCATTTTAAATTCAGATTCCGAACACGTAACTATGTTTCGAGCCAATGGCGGCTACTTATTTGGATACGCGAGAGTTTTCTATTCTATTTTTGAATTGATTATCAAAAGAGAGCTACCGTTTGACTCGGATGAGTGATAGGTTATTTTAATTAAGAAACGTGCGAGATATATTGATATGTATTTTTTTGCTGCAGCACTTTTTTGTAATTCGTTTAGCTGTTATACTGATGTTTCCTGGTTTAAGGGCGGGCGGTATTTTTACTTGTATTGTTAAAAGGTTGTGCGAGTACAGGTATGCAACTCCGAGTGTCCTGGCTATGCGTGCTTTTGTCCGCTCCCACCCACTTTCCCTCCCTCATCCTCATATTGCACTATCCCAAATATTACTTAGAAGACCGAGAAAAACTTGGCATGATCAGGTGTGTCAAATACTTGAAAGCGGTAAAAAGAAAGAATAATAAGCGGGTATGTAAGAAGAGATGCATGAATGTGGAAGAGGCGAAGAATGTTTGCAAAGACAGAGTGGTGTGCGATGCATTCTATTCTCTCTGCCTAGCCCTGTCGGGCAGCGACGTGATTGTCAGTTCGCTAGTTAGTTTTAGATATGTCGTTCGCCTATAGCTCCTTATTTTGTATCATGTCCAACCAAACCTAACCCAATGTAACCTAACCTAATCTAATAAAAGTAAGCAATCGAGCTAACACGGCGGCAATCCTATGCGGTGTCTTTTAACACCCTTGAATGTGCCGAAGAGGTCGGAAAAGATCAAATTATAATAAAGAGTCATCTGGTTTTCATTTCCTGAATGTACGAAGGATGAAAGGAGTGTGAAAGAATTTAAAAATTAATGTTTTGTTTACTGTAAGAAGATGTAAATACATGTCGCTCACTCCTTTCAACAACGTCATATATCAAAAATCGTCAATTTTCAGTTAAGCATGTTTTCAGAATGCCCAGAAAATGTATTACATTCCAGCAAAAGCGGCATATTTTTAACAATATTTACCCGCTACAGGGCAGAAAGTGTTGTTTTTGCATTTTGAAGAAAAGGTATTGTTTAATTTTTTTTAAATAAGTATACTAAATATTTTTCAAATTGAGAAAAAGCATTCAAGTTTTACCTAAAAAGATCTGTTGCACAGTAAAAAGTTCAAAATGGCTTGATATTTATTTTTAATACATTTTATTATATTTTTAATCTTTAAAACCGATCTCCTGAAAAATCAATGAAAATCAATGAAATGACGTTGTTGAAAGGAGTGAGCGATATGTTAATAAATTACGTAAATTTAGTGTAAAAAAATTGTATTAAATGCAATATAAGCTAACTAAAGAAATATATATTTTTTTTAAATGCATCACTTCTCCATTAAAATCATTCTCGGTCTATAACGACTTCCTTTTTTGCCGATCTTAATTCAAACACTTTGCCGCCGCATTTGCGCCAATCACATTCCAGCGCGCCTGACGCGCCGGCGCGTTAGAATGTAACTGGTTTTCACGAAGGCACTTCGGCAATCCTCGGCCGACTCCGCCACGCTTCGGCCGGCTCCGGCGCCGACACGAGCGCGACCGGAGATTTATTCAGATGGAAGAAAATCCAAAAAATGACAGACGTCCGGCTCGCAAATTGTGAATATCATTTTAATATGGACGTCATTTTTAATCTAATAATTCAATTTTTGCGCAAAACTATAAATTCTTGGATGTCATTGTTTCATATATTATGTTATTTTCAATCTCATGATTCAATTTATACAATAATCGTAAAACATGCTGATTGGCTAATCGAATAATTGCAACAGAGTATTTGTATTTTTTTAGTTGTTTTATGTTCAAATATAAATAAGTACCTACTCGTATAGTAAAATAATGAAGTACAATAATAATATAAGATAAGAGAAAAAACGATTGATTAGATATTTTGGTTTTATATTTATAATACACGAAAATTGAGTAACTAAATTATCAGTTTGATCATGATTTTGTAATACCTACAAAAATAACGAAAAAATTATGTTACTGATGTAAAATATAATAATATGAAGATTTTTTCAAATTTTATTTAAAAAAATAAATTATGATATCAGTATTTTCAACGCCTGAATTTCAAATATATTGATCGCGAATATATTTTATTTATTTATTTTTTCTTAACATTATTTACGAAACATCATTTCAAAATTATTACAAATATAAAAGGTTTAATTTATATTTTAAAACACTACGAAAAAAAACATATCAAATAATCCTAACGTGCTTGCCATCTTTTGTCGAAAATATGAATTACATAACTATCACTACCGAAATCTTCTTTCCCTGATGAGCCGAGACGCAAACCTTCATAAATTTAGTTCATCTGACTTACCCATGGAGCGCTGCAGTCGTTTGAAATGGGCTGGAAGGCGGGAACACAACGAAACGTCATCTTGTGTAGAGATGGCGCTAGTGGTGTTGAGTTTCTAGGTTTCTAGTATCCTGGGGTTAATAGTGTTGAAAGCTCTATTCCTGGTCACAACTTACCTAGAGCAAAACGAAACACCTAGTTAGTGATCGAGTGACATATACATTATAATAAAATAATAAACACAACATACATTAACAAAAAATAATAATAAAATAGACGAGGTACTGATTGATCGGGTAACTTTGAACCAAAGGGGTCTGGTTACATTGTACCAGGTCCTATGTTTAGAGAAATATTGTTTATATACAATTGTACCAACATTTGACTGTAACCACAGCGCATAAAATAAAATAAAATTGATTAAAAAAAGTGAAAATTTTATCAAAAACAGTACGTTGTATTGGATTTTTAAATACCAATAAAATAAGCGAATACTAGTTAAAAAGTGAACATTTCTTCAAAATTGATATTTAATTTTAGATTTTTAAATATGAAAAAAATACTACTTAAAAATAGTGTATTTAACTTTTAGTAAATAATTAACATTTTGGAATTATTCTAAAGGAATAACCCGCAAAGCTTCTTCTTTTAGAGGCTTGTTGTTTGCAGGTAGGATAGTGATGATAGGGAAGGTAGATGTGAAAAATATATCACAAATACCCAGACCAATTGAAAAGAAAATTTTGGAATCGAGCCCGCGACGCCAGTTTCGCAGTCGAGCGTCTACGCAACTTCGCCACGGCGCCTGTTGTGTAAATAAATAAATAAAATAACAGTGGAGAATTTGACAAGAAAAAATACATAATAGTATGTTAAACTTCATAATAATAAGATTAAATTTAATAATAAAAATATATCAAGGATATTTAACAAAAACAAACCACAAAATAATATTTTCGATTTAATCATAAGTGTCGAACTCCATTCTACCCGCTGAAAACGGGAGAGAAAAACAATAAAATAGAACTATCAATTAAAATTTAATGAAATCATAAAAAAACACAATTTATCGTCAGTAAAATCAATTACCGTAGAACGGGGCTACTTGAACATTGATGTTTTACTTGAGCCCAGTACAAAAATAAGATTTAAATCTGTATTTGGTCTACAAAAATGAATGTATCATGACAATAAGTGTCACCTGTCAGGGAAACAATGAATCATGTCGATACGTTCATTATTGTAGACCAAATACAGATCTAAATATTTTTTGTACTGGGCTCAAGTTACATATCAAAGTTCAAGTAGCCTCGTTCTACGGTACGTAAAATGTTACCTAGATTTAGAGAAAATTTAGTTGCGACTTAAAGAATACTGGGCCTCAATGACTGCCTTGTAATTCTATTTGTCTTCCTCCCCAGTAAACCCAGATGGAGTTTACCAAGTCACTTAACGAATCAAGGCGTCAATATTTACATATTCGTTTCAAAATAAATACTAATAAATGCGATTTATGGGAGTAGTTCTGGTCAAATCATCTTTCACGAGTGTAAATAAAATTTTAAAAAATATATAGTATTTTTTTTACTGGTAGATACTTGGATGCTTTTTGGGCCATTACAATTTAATGCGCTGACAGTTATTGGGCCACTGACTGCCGTTTATTGGTGCCTTCATCGTAATTTACAATAATCGTATTTCGAATGAATAAATATTGTAAATACAGTAAAACCTCTATATAACGGACCGCTATTTGACGAACTTCGGATATGAGGGAACAAAAATCCGGTAAAAAAAAAACGTAACTAAGTAACTAACTAACCATCACGCCGCTTCCCCGCAGGGGTAGGCAAAGAGAATAGAACGCCACACCACTCTGTCCTTGCAAACATCCTTCGCCTCTTCCACGTTCATGCATCTCCTCATACATACCCGCCGATTGTTTCGACTCCTAACCTGACCACTTTCAAGTATTTGGCATACTTAATCGTGCCAAGTTTTTCTCGGTCATACTCTGCTCCTTTTTTCAATTACATTCGCCTCATAAATTTATTTCACCGTGTTTTCCTCACTCATTCGTTCCACATGTCCAAACTATCTCAACACACCCTTCTTAATTTTATCGATAATGCTTGTCTCAGCTTTGCATTCTTTCCTTATTTCACTACTCGAACATCTATCATACATCGTTTTGTCGCACATTCTTCTGAGAGATTGCATTTCGACTGCATTCAGTCTACTAAATAAAAAAGTCCTATTAGTTTAATAGATCAGCGGTTCCCAACCGCGGTGGTATGGGCATGTGAGCGAATGGATGAGAGAACGACTAAGAAAATACATATGGCGAAGGTGAGCAGAATGAGGACGGCCGAAAAAGACTTGGCACGATCAGATCAATCAGAACCTAAAATCCGGTGGTGTCAAAAGTCTACATAATCGGAGGGCACGTATGGATATGAAGAAGGCGAGAAGTGTATGTCAGGACAGAAGAGTGTGGCGTTCCATACTCCCTGCCTACCCCCGCGGAGAAACGGCGTAATGGTAGTAGTAGTAGTAGTAGCAGTAGTAGTAGTACAATTGTGTCATCTACTTTCAAAATCCGCCAGATCCAATTTTATATTATTTAAAAATAAATACTCCATTGGAATGCCAATTGTGCCAATTGTGTTTAAAATATTTAAATACTTGAAAAACCTGCTAAAAATACTTAAAAACTCCGCTATATTAATGAAACTTGCCTTCTGACCCATATCGGCCAATCAGAGAGCGGGGATAAGTCAAAAATTAAGATGACGTCATTATCGGTTTGTGTCTCGTGTTTTTTTTTTAAATACTGAAAAAATATTCAACAAAATTGGAAAATTCTCTATTTCATAATATTTTATGTAATGATAGGCAAATCTTTGAAACATAAATGTTACCTGGAGAACTTGCATTTTTTGTAAAATCGACTTACATGGATCTGACGGATTTTGAAAGCAGGCGATACAATTCATATGATGATCCACCGTGAATAATGATGAAATTCAATGTAATGAAATCGATAATTGTAGAAATGAAATGGACATTCATTGAAATTGAGGTGGAAATATAGGGGCGAAGTGTACCGAGGCCGGTGGAGCAGCCTGTACCTGTACATCTCGTATAATATACACATAATGACGTACTACGGCGTCCGAGTTAGTATAAATATACGGCTTATCTCGTATTAGTGGGCAGGGAACCAATTTGGATTTGTAATTAAGCTCGTGTAGAGGCTTCGCTGCGATGTTCCCTTCCACGCGCTTAAACAGGGTTGCCAACTATCTACAAAAGTACACAACCGCATCGAACTTTGAGTTTTTTTTAACTATCACAGTTCGTAAGCCCTGTAAATACCAAGCCTTCTTCCATCTATGTTGAGATGTAAAAATGCAAAAAAATAACTCCCAGATTTGTGAATGGATTAACCTGTCCGGGATATGGACGTAAATGAACGTCAGTGCGAATTTTCCTAAAAGGAGTATCGACGTTAATGAACGTCGAACGTCAGTTGGTATGGTGTAACTTGTATAGCAATGACATCTGTGGATATTTTTGTGTGATTCTGTCATCATTGAAAAATATTTCGAATAGGTGTTTTATTTTTTTATTTTTTTATTTTATTATTTTAACATAATTTCTATCTTTATAATATACCGATTTAATGAAAAAAAAATTTTTTTTCATGTAAAAAGAACCCACTCCCCAGAGAAAGTCGGACTTCAATTTATGTACTCCCGGAAAGGTTAAATAAAACACACCCAGAATCTTGTGAAAAATTCATTATTTCTTTAATTGATTCTCCATTTAAATAATTGATTTGTGGTAAAATCTATCCATTTTTAATTTTTACTTAAATTTTTTAGCAGGGTTAAATATTTTTAACAATAAAACCCACAATTGGCATTCCGATAGAGTATTTATTTTAAAATATTATAAAATTGGATCTGGCGGATTTTGAATGTAGGCGACACAATTGTAAATACCACTATTTCTTAAAATCTATTGAGACACGTGTTTCGATGCATTCCACAATATTTTCAAACACCGTATGATAGATAAAAATGGATAGATTTTGCCACAAAGTGACTTCCGAATCAAGTAATGGAATAATTGATTTTACAAAGCATTTTGGATGTGCTCAAAACAAGAGCAAGCACCTTGAAAAATGTTGATTGTCCAGTTGCAAGGTTTCAATGATTGATGTACTTATAGGACCTCTTATTATTATTTTAATTGGAAAACCAACAAAATATTTAACAAAAATAACATAATATAATGAAATTAAAAAAAATATTCCGATATTGCATTCCATTCAAACTGTCATGTACCTACATAAAAGTATAACTGTATAATAAACTTACATCACATGTTTTTATCAAATATCTAATAGAAATTTTCATTATCAACTAGTCAAACAGACATCAACAATATTTCTCTTAAACGTATTAAAAGAAACACTATTGATGTCTATTTCATTAAGCATTACATTGCACATATCGCAGGCTCGATTTAAAAATGAATTTTGGAAGGAATTGGTGTGCATTTTATCTTATCTTATTGGACCCTTATCTGGCTACAGGTCTCTCCTTCTTCGCGGGTCACAATCTGTCTGATTTGCTTCTTTCGTGGTCAGTTCCATCCTCCGCTTGTCTCTTCAACTCGGCGTACCTGCTACAGCGCATGTCGAAGATGATTTGGTCCACGTAGGTTAAGCGGGTCATCCTCTGTAGTTTGTGCCTTCGCATTGCTTTCCGCAGTCGTAAGAAGAAGGTCTGGGTGTCTTTTGTTATGCCCTACCCATTTGGATCGCTGCTGTGCTACTTTATTTAGTAAGCATCTAGACTCTCCAGCTCTGCTTAGTACCGCCATATTCCCTACATGTTCGGACCGATGAATTCCCAACATGCGCCTGTAGCACCACATCTCAAACGCCTCCAGACAACCCCATTCTGCCTGCCCGAGAGTCAACGTTTCGCTTCCATACAACAACATGCTCCAGATCAAAGTTTTAATAAAAAAGATCAGTAAACATGTTTTATATAAAAATTATCCATGTTTTAATTCATGAGTTTTCTTTGACAGAGTCATTAGGAAAACGTCACACAAACTTTATTTATAGTAGAATGTGGGTAAAAAATAAAAATAATCCGAGTTTTGGCTTTAGTGTTTACGTAAATACAATCACAGATGGCAGTACAAGTGCCATTTTAGAAATAAACGTCGCCGGCTTTAGTTATAAGCCCGGCCGTTCAAACCTTTGTTTGGACGACCATGTACGGCCACAGTCACGCGCAGGCTAAAGCGCCTACATGGAGAAAAACTGGGGTAATGGATATAACCCTATTGGGATTTTTTACAAACCGATTTTACAAGCGAATCAACTTCCTTCTTTCTGCAGCCCTGATCTTCTGGAATGCGTAATAGTGTCGGTACGGTGAGCATTTAATATCTCAACAGTAGCAGGTCGTGATGGTATCGTGGTGGAGCGCGTGCCGAGCGATGGGAGGGTCCCGGGTTCGAGATCACGTTTCGGAACTCGGTAGCGGCAGCGTCTTCGGACCATAACAATTTACGAGCGAGGATTTCGGATAATTGTAACGATTTATTTCATTTTATTTTGTAGTTGTACTTTCCACACGTGGATGAATCGGATCCGATGTAGTCTTAATGGCTTTTGATGATGATGATGATGATAGTGTAAGCGGTGATGGCTCGTCTGAACAGATTGAAATTGAAAATAATTTAACATTTTGAGTATGTCTCAATACTTTCTGTCTAAAAGCTTTTTGAAGCTTTTTCCAAATACAACATTTTGAGTGTGTCCAAATACTTGTTCACAAAATCAGGATTATCTCCAATTACAGGAGTTCTTCTCATATTATATTTATATCACTTAAACCAGCCTATGACGGTCGTCAGCCCCGTAAATGCCCAGACTCCATATTCTTCTTTATCTTTGATGAGATGTCAAAAAAAATATTTTTCCAAATACTTTAAAAAAGCTTTATAAATCCAATCATAGATAGCTGTTGTGAACTCAATCATGGAACGTCATGAGATTGATCATACATGTATGACTTCCGAAATTTGAGAAGTGTGGTAGTCAATCATTTGTAGAATGATACAATAATAAAAGTTACATATAAATTATCACTTTATACTCATGCGGAATGCACGAAAATACTTGTTACAATAGATTTTAAGAAATCGCGATATTTACCGAGTAAAAATTAAATTGAAATTATTACGGATAATAAAATTCCGTGTGGTGCACAAGCGTCCTTAAAGCGCTTGTCCACTACCCGGAATTCCGTGTAATTGGCTTGGATTGGCTTGTGCTTTTGTCCATCTTTCTTCGGATCGGAGCTCTTTATCAGTGCGTGAACACGTTGCGCGTAAATTCGATCACGCTAAACTGTCGTATTCGTTTTCATTTTTCAAAACCGGACTGCCGGACGGTGAAATCCCGTGTAGTGGACAAACGCCCTTAATGTATCGATTGTTTCAAGCATGGCACCGTAAATACGCAGTGAATTAACTCTATGTACATACTTACGAAACTCATTCGTATATCGAGAGCTTCGTATGTGGATAATATAATAAGTACAATCAAAGACCGTACATCGTCATCAGTCGACTATGCATCACATCGCATGCCAACAGACCTACGAACGGCTGAAAAAACAGATTAATTTGATTAATTATACTTCGTCTCGAGCGGGCACTCAGTGTGGT
The DNA here is from genome assembly GCF_059751285.1 of Brachycentrus maculatus. NCBI lineage: Eukaryota > Metazoa > Arthropoda > Insecta > Trichoptera > Brachycentridae > Brachycentrus > Brachycentrus maculatus. The sequence continues at coordinate 1,883,759 of NW_028280769.1, forward strand.
GATCTAACAGGACCTAGGCACGCGTCGGACCGCGCACTGGACGCCTTGGGCAAATTTCTGGACACATACGAGTATCCGAAGAGTCAAAACATGTACAAATATACGCATTCTTCCTCTCGGCTACCCGATCATCCATCAACCTGACACACCTTCCGACTTCTGACGAAATAAGAGAAATGCGAGAAACGTATTAGCATTTTTAGGAAGTATTCTATCAATGTAACCATTATTCTTTTTATTATTTTATTTGTTAATCATATTCAATAATTGTTGTATAGAAGCGAAACGTGGACTATCGGGTAGCCTGCGTGTGAGTTCATAAGGAACTCTCACAAGATATCATACATGATAAAAGTACTGAAGGACATTGGTACCATAAACCAAGCCAGGACACAAATTGCCGAACCCTCTTCTAGTGGAACGGAAGGCCTGTTGACGACAGTCAGCAGTCCGGCTTCTCCTGAGGAGTGCAACGTGGTTTCCTCCCAACAATGAGGAAATTCTGACAAGTTCCTGATTGATCCACACTAGATTATCCCTCCTGTTCCCAACGCAGATTAAAATAAAACATGTTTTTAACCTAGAAGAAACCAAAATTCACTTAATGATCTATAAACCTTGTACGCAATAAGCAAAGGTAAATAATAAATGCAACTCCCGTCTAAAAAAAAACAAAACTCGGTATTCATTTGTACATATTTTTAAATAAATCATAGCATTTTTTGTGTGCACAAAACGAACTTAGAAAGGTAAATAGTGGCCGGCCCGGGGGTACGTTTTAATGAACGCAGGCGTAATTTCGTCTCGCATCATTCTCAATTGTTACGTGCGTCGTGACAGTAATTTACACAACATTGTTCCTGCGTTAGTGACGCCGTAACGTGCACCATTAAATTAATATCAAGTCACTCAACGGAGCTCCAACTACCGTGATTGATATCATTTCATTTTACGGCCATTTCTCTGGCTATAGTCCTACACGCCCAAGCTTGCCCGTAACCAAAATATAGCTAACTTACTTGATGACTAACTAACCATCACGCCGCACCAACACAGGGATAGGCAGAGAGAATAGATATTTCGTTTGTCATATTTCATGAATTGTCTCTGTATTCACTTTTTTAATTGGTTGATTAAAAAAAGATACGTTTTGAATATTGAAAGCATTAACTTTGTGGATCATATTGATATATTATTTCGAGAAATAAAAATACTTAGTGTTCTGATCCACTCACATTTTTATTAACCAACTTGTTTCGAGTTATCCCCTTCCTTACTCTTACCCCCCCTTAAAATACCATTACCCCCACCCCTACCCTTTTGAAACCTAACAACTTGTACACTATATATATTATATATATATATATATATATATATATATATATATATATATATATATATATATATATATATATATATATATATATATATATATATATATATATATATATATATATATATATATATATATATATATTATATATATATATATATATATATATATATATATATATATAATATAAATATATGTATATATATATATATATATATATATAATATATATATATATATATATATATATATATATATATATTATATATATATATATATATATATATATATATATATATATATATATATATATATATATATATATATATATATATATATATATATATATATATATATATATATATATATATATATATATATATATATTTAGTAATAAATGTAACCCTAAAGAGGGCAACAGGTTGTTGCCGAAACTAGTTGGTTAATAAAAATGTGAGTGGATCAGAACACAAAGTATTTTTATTTTTCTAAATAATATAAAAAAGATACAATTAAGAAAGGTACGGTGAAATGGTTTGGACATGCGGAACGAATGAGTAAGGAAAGTATATTTTGGAGAAATAATACACTTTGTTTTTTGATCCACTCACATTTTTACTAAAACAACTAGTTTTGGCAACAACCTGTTGCCCTCTTCAGAGTTTGCTTTATGACTAAAACTCATAAAAAAAAACCTGATGACATAAACAGAAGACACGGATCTTCCTCGAATAAGATCTAGAAACTGAAAGTCAAAGAACTCTGATGCGGCAGAAAGATGACATGATGCGAAGACATGGCCTAGGTTACGTTGTCCATGACGGAAAGACCTACAACCTAAGGACCCCAACAACATAAGACAATAACATGGGATGGAGTCAGGAAGACGATATATACGTATATCGCTCACTCCTTTCAACAACGTCATTTATAAAAAAAACTTGATTTTTCAGGAGATCGTTTTTAAAGTTTAAAAATATAGTAAAATGTATAAAAAATAAATATCAAGCCACTTATTTGACTTTTTACAGTGCAACAGATATTTTTAGGTAAAACCTGAACGTTTTTTCTCAATTTTAATTTTTTTTGTGTATTTAAAAATATAATTACAAAATACCTTTTCTTAACAACACTTTCTGCCCTGTAGCGGGTAAACATTAAGTTAAAAATACGCCGCTTTTGCTGGAACATAGTATATTTTCTGGGCGTTCCGAAAACATGCACAAATGAAAGTTTTCATTTTTTTTACATATGACGTTGTTGAAAGGAGTGAGCGATATGTACAAATGGCAATGATTTTTTGTTATATTTTGGAAAAAGTGAGAAAAAGAGAATAATAATATAATGATATTTCGGTGTTGTCTCGCTGGCAGCGTCGACTTTGCAGAGCTATATCCGGTAGGTACCTACCGCCGGGTACCTACCGCCGCACGTCAGACACCTGGCCGTGTAAGCGTGCACTCTCCGCCATGAGATGATTATTAAAAAATCTCATTAGCCGCCATCTAGCGACCGGCGACCGAAGACCGACGAACGACTGGTATAAATCACAATTTAAATTAGAAACGGTCAGCAGTACGCGCCGGCCGTACAGTGACGTCGGGGTTTTAATTTGAAAATGATAATTCATTGTTTTCCCGTCATTATTTTTTAATCTAGCGGCCGATTTCGATGCGGAACGGTCTAATTGGTTTCTCGTTTCTCGTCTGATTCGGGAATTTCTGCATTTTGATCTTGTTTCGATGGAAAATGAGGAGACGAGTTCATTTCTGGCGAAGACAATATTGGAATATCCATGTCTATAGAAAGCAAGAAAACAGACTGGTCCAGTCTCCTTGCTTAGTTTATAGTACCAATGTCTTATAGATTCTTATCTTCTTCCTGGCTTATCGTCTTTGTAGACTGCTGGGGTCAGCTCTCCTCGTCCTCAGGCTGTTGGTCATTCTGTCATGGACAACGTCACCTAGGCAACGTTAACGTCACTTTACACACGTGTAACATTCACCAATTCTACCCATTATTGACAACCACACTACTCAAATTCTTGGGAATTCTATTGTATATAAGTATATGAACCAATTTTGAAACATTATTCTAAAACATTATAATAAAAAAAAAACAAAATTAGTTATTTCATTAAAAATTCACGGTTCTTGCATACGAAAATCCATGTTTTAGGAAAATCGTCTTTTAAAACACGGTTTTAGGGAAATAAATTAGGTTAATTTTGTATATTGAAAGCATTGTTAACTTTGTAGTATGGTATTATAACATTTTCCTTATCATTCATCGTTCACTTTGTGTAATACCACTTAATTTTTGTGGTGTTCAAGTTTGTGGTGTTGTTTAATCAAGAAAACAAAAGTGTATTACATAAAGTGAATCATGAATGATAATAGATGTCTCTAGTGAAGTTCTCGTGATTCAAGAACAATGTTTCAAAATGGGTTCATATATTGTATATAGAACCTTCAAGTATTTGAGAAGTGGGGTTGTCAATAATGGGTAGAATTGGTGAATGTTACACGTGTGTAAAGTGATAACTGAAACAAGCCAATGACGGTCGTCAGTCCCGTAAATGCCCAGACTTCCATATTCTTCTTCATCTTTGATGAGATGTAAAAAATAATATAAGAAGAGGGTTGATAAAATAACTTTTTAAAAAGCTAAAAAACTAACTAGTCCGAGAGATCGAAATTCGTCTGCATTCAGTGTTAAACACCATTTTTTACCAACTCCATTCTTCACTTCCATACATTACTGTAAGCATCAGGTTGGTCATTTAAATGATTTCACATTTTATAAAATAAAACAACTTTGTTTTAACCACTTTTTATTGGCACACTTTTTCCAACCGGGGATTTTTTTTCCAACGGTAATTAACTATAACCTAAGTAAAAGTATTTCAATGTTTAAGAATTAGTACATAAACCCTGATGATGGCAAGGTTCTTGTCGAAATCGGTTGGAAAAAGTGTACCAATAAAAAGTGGTTAAAACCGAGTTGTTTTATTTTATAAGGTTTATAAAATGTGTCATAAAGTATCTGCGTAAAACATTCAAGAAATTTCATATTTGTAGAATCATATTAATTAATAATACAAATACAAGAATATCCATTTAAAAAAAAAAACTTTTAATATTGATAAATTTAATTTATGTATATATATGTACCTGTTTTAATTTTTTTAAATATAATTTAAATACAAGTGAAGGCACAAAACAAAAGCGTCTCGTTCCTTCTGACAGCCCAATTTACTCTCCGTTCCTTTTCGAAATTCAATTTATTTTCAAATTTAGAACGCGGACCCGAACAAGCCTACCAACACCGCCACACCGCGTTAATGGTGTAATGTAATACCGTTTATGCTAAGTACCAACTGAATTAACATACCACATACCACCAAATACATACAGGACCACTTATTATTACAATGGAATTATTATTATATTTTTTTAAAGAGAAATATTTATGTTTTTATTATTAGCAAAAATACATAAATTTCATACTATTCCTGTGAGCCCAAGCGGTTCATTATTAGAAATAGGTATCAAATAGTGGAAGAGTGGGTTCGAACCAAGAAACTCCAACTCAAGTGTCCTGCGACACTAATCACGAGATCACATGTCACTCACTCCTTTCAAGAACGTCATAAATCAAAAAACTTGATTTTTCAGGAGAACGTTTTTAAAGTTTAAAAATATAATACAATGTATTAAAAATAAATATTAAGCCACTTACTGAACTTTTTACTGTGCAATAGATATTTTTAAGTAACACCTGATGGTTTTTTCTGTATTTGAAAAATATTTAGTTTTTTTACAAAATAATTAAACAATACCTTTTCTTCAAAATGCAAAAACAACATTTTCTGTCCTGTAGCAGGTAAATATTTAGTTAAAAATATGCCTCTTTTGCTGGGATTTAGTACATTTTTTGGGCATTCCGAAAACATGCACAACTGAAAATTGATGATTTTTGATTTATGACGTTCTTGAAAGGAGTGAGCGATGTATTGAAAACATTTAGGACCACAATCTCGTACAAGTTTTTATATGAGATTGTGGTCCCATGGTTAAGGTAGCTACCTTCTGAGTTTCTGGGTTTGAGTCCACTCTAATACAACTTTATTCCAATTTTTAATAACAGGCTGCTTAGGCAAATTAAAATAATAAGAAATTTAAATACTTAAGTAAATACTTAAGTGATAAAAACACTTTCTCACCTGTGTATGATCTCTGAGAATTTCGCTCTTAATATCTATTATTCATATCGAATTTTGATCAAAATATATGAATAGTGCGTTCGATGACTGTGCGACTCTTATGGACCCGAGATATGCCAGATGCATCAAATTTTACTAGGTAATCTGACACTGTACCCAAAGAAAATTAGATCTTCGAATTAACGTTTATTATTGTTTTGTCCCAACAATGCATTGTATAATATCACCGCGAAGCGTTCTTGAGGCAGAATTACACGAAAATAGCGCTATATAAGTAATAAAAAAATACTATTAATTTTGCTTTTATTATATAATAAGAACAAAAATATTTATCGTTAAAAAAACCCTTCAATATGCGTTGGCACAAAAGTTTATATATTTTTTATTACAGTGATTTATGGTTTCAAAATTTCTTAATAAATACGAGATAAATACTCGAGATGATTACCCTAATTTCAATATAAGTATTGCCAAGGGTTGCCCGCTTTTTGGCCCTTTCAAATAATAAAATGGTTTAAAAATTACAAGGTAATCATAACCCATAATTCATAGCACACATATCTTTGATCCGCCATAAATTGGGGTGGTTTAATTTCTTGACAGGTTGCATTTTGGGGTTTTATCAAGTTTTGACAGGTGCCAGTGCCTTCTAGATCCGTGTTCTGCGCTGTCGGATCTGGTAGGCCCCGGAAATGCCGTGATTGTTGAACTAACTTAACTATTTATTTTTTCAACTATTTGTATTACAATAAGTATTGAAATAGCAAGTACAGAGGAATCTCTCAAAACTAGAATTATTCATTACAGACTCTTACTTGTAAAGCAAAAACAATTTTTCCAATTTAATCAATTCAAAATACGATCATGCATTCTGTGCCGATTTTTGTCTGCGTTTTTTTGTACAATTTTTTTTAAATAACATTGATATTTCAGTAACCTTTTAAGTAATATTACAATAATGAAGTCATTACGGAAATACAGCACCCTATTGCATAATTAAACACCTGTTTCTAATAAATGAAAAGTTAATGTTGAAAGAAATACATTGCCTCCAGCTAAAAATATTATATTTTATTTAAATATAATAAAATATAAAGGTGTGTTGAGATGGTTTGGGAATGTCTTTAATGAAGTAAAAAAGAACAGTGAAAAAAATTTATGAGGCGAATGCGGTTGGTAATAGAAGCAGAGGAAGACCAAGATCAAGTATTTCAAATACTTCAAAAAAGTCGAGACAGGAGCTCTTCATACATACCCGCCGATTATTCCACGGCGGGTATGTATGAGGAGATGCACGAATGTGCATGAGGCGAAGAGTGTTTGTGAATACAAAATGGTGTTTAATTCTCTCTGCCTACCCGTGCATATGGGGAAGTGGCGTGATGGTTAGTTAGTTAATAAAATAAAAATCAAAAAAATTAACAATAAAAACAAAAACAAAAAATTAAAAAAGAAAAAAGGCGAAATATATAATATTTTATTTACTACCAAATCGTGATATTGAATACGTGATTAAAAAAAAAGCGAATTCATTAAAGTATTTTGTTAAATTGTTTTATAAATTGTAAAACTATATCCTTAACATAGCTTTATTAGAAATGTCAAAAGTATATTAAAACATGTGGTTAATTTATTGCCTCACATTCGGACTGAATTTTAAAAGTAATATAGATTGTACTTGCATTTTTTATAAGACTGAAGTTTTTTACAGACATTTCATGGTGGAACTGCATTTAATATAATAAAATAACAACAATACCAGTCAAATGATGCCGGTAACGACGAAATCCGGCCACTGGTCAAACAAATTATGTGTGGAAAAATCTATATAATATAACTAACTAACTAAACATCACACCGCTTCTCCGAAGAGATAGGCAGAGAGAATAGAACGCCATACCACCCTTATTTGCAAACATTCTTCACCTCTTCCACATTCATCATCTCCTCACACAAGTTATATCACTCGTTATAATTGTTATTTCACTCGTATTATAAAACATATATTGTCTTAATTGGGATTTAAAAAAAAATATATAGAAATAAATAACGATAATTGTGAAAATAAACGAAGTTCGTAAAATCGGTTATTAATTTACCATTAAAATATTATACATAATACCTTATTGAGTTATTTTTCATAGGACATAATAGGTTTACCTCGGCTATCACAAAAACTGATTCCGTCCAAGCTTGGGTGCATGGTATAGTTGGCAGTGGAGATTCCCGTCGAAATAGGTATGATTGGCAGTCTAGTTTGACAGATGGGTGATGTGTGATAAAAATACGGACGGACAATAATTGGCGATCCTTTTTTGCTCGAAACTCGAATCTGAACGCAATCAACCACGTGAGAATTTCGAAAATTGGAACTTGAACGTTAATTTTAACACTTAAAATAGATTTTCATAATAAAAAGCTTCTTTCCATCTCACCAATAGATGTCTCTAGTGAAGTTCTAGTGATTCAAGAACAATGTTTCAAAAATTGGTTCATATATAGAACTTTCAAGAATTTGAGTAGTGTGGTTGTCAATAATGGGTAGAATTGGTGAATGTTACTCGTGTGTAAGGTGATAACTTAAACCAGCCTATGACGGTTGTAAGCCCCGTAATTTCCCAGACTTTCAAATTATTCTTCATCTATGTTGAGAGGTCAAAAAATTAAATGAAAAATAACTCCTATAATTGAAGATAATCCAGATTTGTGGACAAGTATTTGGACACACTCAAAATGTTGACTCAATTCCTGGTAAAATATCTGCAATACTTATCTTAAAAACTGGTGAATGTCATAAACGTGTAACATTCACCAATTCTATCCATGATTGACAACCACACTTCTTAAATTCTTAGAAGTTCTATACTTATGATCCAATTTCTAAACATTGTACTTGAATCACTTGAATTTCCACTAGAGACATCTATTGGTAAGATGAAGAAGCTTTTTTATGCCAAAAAATAATAGGAATTGAGTTTATATACGCAAGATTCATCCGAATGATTTTAATCCGAATTTTTAGAAATTGTACTTGAATTACTAACATTTTCACTAGAGACATCTATTGGTAAGATGAAGAAGCTTTTTCATGCCAAAAAATAATAGGAATTGAGTTTATATACGCAAGATTCATCCGAATGATTTTACATACTTAAACCAGCCAACAATAGGTTGTAAGCCTTGTTAAAATACCCAGACACCAAAAAACTTCCTCATCCATGTGGAGATAATGAAATTTTAATACGAAGCACTCGCTTCAGAAACGGTCGATAAAAAAAAACACAAATTTTAATAACTCTTAAAAATAATTCATTGTGTGGCCATAGACAATAACGAATTATGATTTTTAATTAAAATTCAAAAAACGTTCGACATTTGAAATAAGCGTTCCAAAATTCGGAGTTCAAAATTGGAATAGGAGCATAAATAATCGAGGATTCGGACAGGTAGAATCTGTGCCCGTCCGGGTACTTGATCTATGGATCTCGATGATCTATGGTGTAAATTTCTCGATAATGGCGATTAGTTGCCTACGTCGAATGCCTAATGGGTCGTTAATTATTATTTTATTATCAAAATTCGACTGATAGCATATTCTGAATATAATTTTTCATCCAGTTACATCAAAATATTTCCAAGTAATGCAATATTTCCGGTTGGAACATATATGGGATGACAAGGGTTAATTTTAAACTCAACAGAACAAACCATCACGCCGCTTCACCGCAGGGGTAGGCAGAGAAAATGGAACTCCACACCACTCTGTCTTTGCAGACATTCTTCGCCTCTTCTAAATTATGCATCTCTTTATTTAAAATCTACAGTGACACGTGTTTCGATGCATTCCGCGTCAAACACCGTATACGGTGTTTGAAAATGATGAGGAATGCATCGAAACACGTGTCACAGTAGATTTTAAGAAATAGTGGTATTTACTAAAGTAAAACATTAATTAAAAATGGATAGATTTCACCACAAAAAGACTGCCGAATCAATTACTGATAATATTATGGTCACTGGGGCGCAGGAGTGATCACCTTGACTTGATGTAAGCAACGATCGAGATAACACTGCGACAATACAATGCAGTGCCTATGCACCACTGGGTGCGGATAAGGGTTAGAAGAAGATACTTAGTCCAAAAATCCTTACCAAAGTAATCGAAGGTATTAACAAAAGTAATACTCGTAGTTTTGATAATGGATATGGTAAAATAGATCAAGGAATGCGAGGATTTTGTATCCGTCTACATTAATTAATCTAAGCAACGATCGAGATAACCCTGCGACAATACAACGCAGTGCCCTATGCACCACTGGGTGCGGATAAGGGTTAGACGAAGATACTTAGTCCAAAAATCCTTACCAAAGTAATCGAAGGTATTAACAAAAGTAATACTCGTAGTTATAATAATGGATATGGTAAAATAGATCAAGGAATGCGAGGATTTTGTATCCGTCTACATTAAAAATTAATCTATGCATGCTCTCGTTCGGGCCAGCGTCTACATTCTGTAGATTCCACAAATACCAACGGTCGTCATAAAAAAAGAGGTAGCCCATTTATTTTTAAATTAATAAATTATAACTTGCGTTCGTGTACGCCCCAATTCCGGGCATAGCGGCGTAATTGTCCTGGCGGGAAGAGGATAGGTCGGTGCTACCAACTTTACAGCCCGCGTATGTACAATAGGGTGGGCCGATGACGTTTTTTTGCGAATTCAACAACGAAAGGAAAGGTGATCAGCCCTCCGCTTCAGGTACCAGTCCAGGGTAATATTTAATAAATATTATTGTGAAAAAATCATTTACATTTATTAGACCCCCCTCTGGGAATCGAACCCGGGATAGAACGGCAGCCGAGCGCGCTGACCATTACACTACGGAGGCGGCGAATTAAAACTAACGAACAAAAAATATATTTAGGTGTATATATAGGCTAATCAATATAGGGAAGGTAGTGGGGTAAAATACATAATAAAACTCATTAAAGTTGTATTTTCAAGTGTTTAATTTTGATAAAATATTTTTCTCGTTATGTGCAATTCAAAATGCAACTTATAGACCCATTAATGTTTGATATTAATTTTTTTTTTTTTTTTTCATAAATCAACGACCCGCTCTAATGTACAATTTGAGCTGTGAACAACCCAAGAGAAGCATGCAATCAACGCGAGGATCTCTGCTTCGAGTCTCGGGTCTGAATTATTCCGATTTTGGTCTCGGAGGAATGTGAAAATTGATGTCCTTGCAGTTTGTAATTACAGTATTGGGCCATCGGTTCACGCGGTATAGCCTTACAGGCGAAACTGCTATCGACGATATTGTTGGTGTATTTCTGTGTGTCATTAAGGGGGTGTGCACAAACATACCTTTCAGTTAGGCTGCGCGAGAAGTCAGATGTGTAACCGCGCAAAATTTTTATATGATTAAAAAAAATATATATATTTATTTAAATTCATACCTTTCAACAACTCTTGCTTTTCAAAACTATGAACGTTCTCATATTTATTTCGGAGAAAAATTTATTTAATTTTAAAGCTAACTAACTAACTAACCATCATGCCGCCTGCAAACATTCATCCCCTCTTCCACGGTCATGCATCTCCTCATACCGTTTTTTTAAATATATTAAAATGAATAATAACAAAATATATGTTTATTTTATAATTTTCTAATTGTTCTTTGACATATTTAATGCATTTCACTAAAATACACATTAAAACTTTTTATTTAATTTTTTTAATTTTTCTTGTATATTATCACATAATGATCACATTGTGAACCAGGCAATCGCCGTGGATCTTCCTCGAATTACATCTAGAGAAAGACCAAAGAACCCCTGGATGCTGCAGAGAGAAAACAAGATTCGAAGACATGGCCTAGATGACGTTGTCCATGACAGAAGGACCTACAACCTGAGGACGAGGAAACCTGATCCCAACAGTCTAAAAATACGATAAGTTGGTATGGAGTCACTAAAAGAAAATATAATAATGAACGTTTTTAAATTTAAATTATTTAACTACGTACGTCAGGCATTTTAAACGAAGGTTCACTTCGTATACGATATATTTTTTTTTTATTAAAAAAAATGTTACGGAACTCATCAATATGATGCGTATTCTCGAAGATGGATGGTTTGTAAACAAGAGATTTAAATGTTTAATGAGTTTGCCAGTGAGAAATGAGAGACCCAGTCTATTTCTCTTCGCCCGGAAATACTAAACTACTCTTTAAAACAAAAGCTTTAAAAAAACGAGTGATTATATATTTATCTATTTTGATATATGGTTCCATTACTAGCAAAAAGCTTTCAGTCAAAATCCTGGTACAATGAGGAAGTTTAGAGCTTTTACACACGCACATATATATATATATATATATATATATATATATATATATATATATATATATATATATATATATATATATATATATATATATATATATATATATTATATATATATATATATATATATATATATATATATATATATATATATATATATATATATATATAAATATATATATATATTTTTTTATATATATATACATATATTTATATATATTTACATATATATATTTTAAATGACAGAATGGATGATAGAATGGTTTAAACGATTTGTTTTTCTTTTAGTTTAAAGCCGAACACCAAATCCCATGGATTCTTCCTGAAATATTTTTATGTAGCTATGTAAATAATTTTAACGTGAAAAATGCCAAAAGCTCTCAACACACATGGATATTTCTAACATATGCATAGATTTATCGGTTGTGGATTGGAAAAAAATCACAATTTTTTTTTTTATTAAAAAAAGAGAAATATTTGTGTATTTATTATTTACACAAATATTTCAATTTCATACTATTTCTGTGAGCCTAAGCGACTCATTATTAGAAATAGGTATAGAAATGTGGTAGAGTTGGTTCGAACCGAGAAACTCTGATTTAAGAGTCCGCGACACTAACCACGGGACCACAACCCTACACTATATATTGTGTTGATATTTTTATTTGGGTGTCTTTCAGCAAATTATATTATAATTATTGATGAAGTACCATTCATTTATAAGTTAAATTGTCGGGTTGTGGCCCCGTGGTTCGTGTCGCGGACTCTTGAGTAAGGTTTCTGGGTTCGAACCCACTCAACCCCAATTTGATACCTATTTATAATAATTTTGTCCACCTCCTTAGTGTAATGTTCAGCACGCTCGGCTACCGTTCTAGAGGTCCCGAGTTCGATTCCCAAGGGGGGTAAAATAAATAAAAGTGATTTTTTCACTGTAATATTTATTCAATATTACCCTGGACTGGTACCTGAAGCGGAGGGCTGATCACCTTTCCTTCATGTGTAAACGATCAAGATAACACTGCGTTTATATGACGCAGTGCCCTATGCACCATTGGGTGCGGATAAGGGATTAAAAATAATAATAATAATGAGCCGCTTAGGCTCACAGAAATAGTATGAAATTGAAGTATTTATGGAAATAATAGACACAAATATTTTTATTTAAAATAAAAATAAAAATGTAAATTGTGTGTTGGATGTTTTTCGCATAACATGGCCCAACTATTTGAAGAAAAATAGTTTATGTTGGGAACTTTTCCCATCTCTTATTATGAAGTATTTTGATAACACCACTAAGGTGGTAATTTTTTTTTCACTAATTAGTAAATCCGGCTATGATAGGAATTTTAATGGGTAATCTAACAAGGCAATCAATGAATATTTGTATAGAAGCTTTATTTAATTGTTTCTCCTTACAGTTAGTATAATTACAGCCTCCGCGAGCGGGTTAAGGCGGGCAGTCGTTAGAAGGTACAATTAAAGACGAAATACTCATGGATTAAAATTGACCCATTGGCGACTGGTAGCTAACCGGTGTTTAAAAGTATTAATAATTTAATATGCAGGATGTAGTATATTTTAAACGGGCGCTGAATATGCATGCTGTGAGAAATGTTATAGCTCTTTCAAAATATCGTACACAGAAAAAAATGCCTTGCTATGTGAGAAAAATATACATGACGTTTCGTATTTTCATGTTTGATAGATTCTAAAACCATTTTTTTATTTAAAACCCTTACCGCACCCCAATGGTGCATAGGGCACTGCTTCATACATACGCAGTGTTATCTCGATCGATTACACATGAAGGAAAGGTGATCAGCCCTCCACTTCAGGTACCAGTCCAGGGTAATATTGAATAAATATTACAGTGAAAAAATCACTTATATTTATTAAACCCCCCTGGGAATCGAACCCGGGACCTCCAGAACGGTAGGCGAGCATGCTGACCATTACACTACGGAGGCGGACATACATTTATGAATAAAAATGTACTATATTCCAGAAAAAACGGCATATTTTTAACTCAATATTTATCCGCTACAGGGCACAAAGTGTTTTTTTTTGCATTTTGAAGAAAAGGTGTAGATTAATTATTTTTTTAAATATACTAAATATTTTTCAAACGGAGAAAATACCTTCAGGTTTTACCTAAAAAGATCTGTTGCACAGTAAAAAGTTCAATAAGTGGTTTGATATTTATTTTTAATACATTTTATTATATCAATAAACTTTAAAAACGATCTACTGAAAATGCAAGTTTTTTGATATATGACGTTGTTGAAACGAGTGGGCGATGTGTTTCGATGGATTCTGTGTATGGTGTTGTGAAAATGTTGCGGAATGCATCGAAACATATGTCAAAATAAATTTTAATAATTCTTGGTATTAAAACGCATCAACGCATTGACAATTTTCTATTTATATGGTTTTATATAAATAGAAATTTGTTTTACATTGTATTTTAAGTATTGTTAAATATATTATTTTTTGACATCTCATCAAAGATGAAGAAGATTATGGAAGTCTGGGTATTTACGGGGCTGATGACCGATATAGGCTAGTTTAAGTGATCACTTTACACACGTGTAACATTTACCAATTCTACCCATTAATTAATTTTAATGCAGATTTTGTGAACAAGTATTTGGACACACTCAAAATGTTGTGAATTGTTAAATGTACCCTCAGCACTGGAAAACCCTGTAACGATACATTGTTGTACATTGTAATTATGTTTATGATAAAAAATTAAAAAAAGATAGATAACATGTTTTTTTAAATACTGTGTACGGTGTTTTGGACGAGAAGTATCATTGCGGGAATTAGTTAGGGTAATTTGTACGTAACTTGGTGGGATCGGGCACTCCAATTTGATTCATTTGTGTATACTTTTATTATTTCTTTATCCGTCCGGGGCACCTAAATTCTGCTCCACAAATTGCAGGTTTGGCGCAACACGTCTCTCCGTGGGTCCGGAATCCAAAACACAATATTAATTGGAAATTAGACCCTTGCTTTCCAGTAACAATGGAATGCGGGACACCGGTTGATAGTGGACTTGTAGTAAATAAATATGATTTTTTGTATTTTTTTGTGTGTTTTCTTATGTGTATCCTTGCTATATGTTTACTAAAGAATATCGTCATTGATAATTTGTTTTGTACTCGTATATTAACAGCTTAAATTAAAAATTAAAAAAAAAAAAATTCACTGTCATATTTATTCAATATTACCCTGGACTGGTACCTGAAGCGGAGGGCTGATCACCTTTCCTTCATGTGTAAACGATCAAGATAACACTGCGTTTATATGACGCAGTGCCCTATGCACCATTGGGGTGCGGATAAGGGTTTAAAAAAATATATTAAAAGCATGGTTAACTTTGTTATATGGTAATATATATAACACTCTCTTTATCATTCGTCGCTCACTTTGTGTGATATAATTAAAGTGGTATTAAACAAAGTGAACGATGAATGATAAGGAGAGTGATAACTTGTTTTGCTGTTCTTTCTTTATTCATTCGATTCACATGTCCTAACCATCTCAACACACCTTTCTTAAATTTTGTTAATAATGCTTATCTCAGCCTTGCATTCTTTCTTTACATCACCATTTGAACATCTATCATACATCGTTTTGCCGCACTGAGAGATCGCATTTCGACTGGATTCAGTCATGCATCATCCTTCTCCTCCTCTTCATCCTCCTACATGCATCCTTCTTTTGCCAACTCCATGCTTCACTTCCATACATTAGTTGCAACCAGGACTATACTGTACTGCCAGTTTAGCTTTCGATAATAGGGTTTTACTAGCTATAACTGAATCCAATGCACCATTCACTCTGTTCCCAGCATTCACCTCCCAGCATCCACCAAGCCACCTTATGTGTTTTGTCGGTGGAGTTCTTTTTACATACATTTTTATTGTTTTTATCCGTTTTAACCTAATATACACACAAAAAAGAGAGATAAATTTAAGAATATAAACAATTTAAAAATTTCTTAAAATAACCTGTTCCATTATTTCCCCATTCACCGAAATTTCACACCCAGATCTACATTAATCTCTTTCAAAAACCATAATTTCGGATTTGCTAACATTTATCAGCAAATCGCTTTCCTTGCACACATTATACACTTTTGCCACCAACGCCTGCAGGTCTTCTCTGCTATCGGCAAGAAGAACAGCGTCGTCAACATACAAAAGGCAACAGACAGTCAAATTAATCATTCAAGCTCCAATATTTAATGATATATTAAAAGATATCCTTAGATATCTTACGGTTATATATATTTTTTAAATTTTATTATTGTGAGTTTGTTTTATTAATTGTTTTTCATTACTAATCATTTTGGTACCAATTTTTTGTACGTGATTGTAATTTTTCGGTAATTTTAAAAATATTCGAAGACCTTGCGTGCATATTCAAAATTCCAATGCATCACTTATTTTTTGGGTCCTATGCCGCCTCTGTTGCGTGTAACACGTGATCTCCGTGTGTTACATCAAATTGATTAGCGTAGGTACTGACCATTATTTCCCTTTTATTATCGATAACAAGATTATTTTACGATTTATTTAAAAAATACAATAAAATAGGTGAAAGTTGCCAAATATGAAATGTTTACTCAAAGCAATGTTTATATATAATCATTATTTTCAAAATATAAATCAATTTTGTAACATTTTGAGTGTGTCCAAATCCTTGTTCACGAATCTGAGTTTCTCCACATAAGAGATATTTTTTATATTGTGACACCTCTACAATATATATATGAATAACAATATAAGTAGAACTCTGGGCATTTAGTCTTGGTGTGACAAATTGAAAATAATGTCATATAATAATAAATATTAATAATGAGTTATTTATATTAACATCCCAGGATAGATGAAGGAGAATATGGATGTCTGGGTATTTACAGGGCTTACGACCGGTATAGAATGGTTTAAGTGATCACTTAATATAATAATAATAAAACCCTTATCCGCACCCCAATGGTGCATAAGCACTGCGTCATATAAACGCAGTGTTATCTTGATCGTTTTTTTTACACACGAAGGAAAGGAGATCAGCCCTCCGCTTCAGGTACCAGTCCAGGGTAATATTGAATAAATATGACAGTGAAAAAATCACTTATATTTATTTTACCCCCCTTGGGAATCGAACCCGGGACCTCCAGAACGGTAGCCGAGCGTGCAGACCATTACACTACGGAGGCAGACAAAATGATCACTTTATACACGTGTAATATTCACTATTCGAATGCAGTCAAAATGCGATCTCTCAGTGCGGCAAAACGATGTATGATAGATGTTCGAAGGGTGAAATAAGGAAAGAATGCAAGGCATTGTCGATAAAATTAACAATGGTGTGTTTACGTGGTTTTGATATCGCTCACTCCTTTCAAGAACATCATAAATCAGAAATCGTAAATTTTCAGTTTTGCATGTTTTCGGAATCTCCAAAAAATGTACTATATCCTAGCAAAAGCGGCATATTTTTAACTTAATATTTACCCGCTACAGGGCAGAAAGTGTTGTTTTTGTAAATAATTTTTTTAAAAAACTAAATATTTTTCAAATGGAGAAAAAACCATTTTTAATACATTGCATTATATTTTTAAACTTTAAAAACGTTCTCCTAAAAAATCAAGTATTTTGATTTATGAAGTTCTTGAAAGGAGTGAGCGATATGTGAAACAAAGAAGTGAAGAAAAAATAATGAAAATAAATTGTGAGGCGAATGTACTTGGAAATAGGACAGAGAAAGACCGAGGAAAAGTTGGTTTAATCTAGTATTTTGATAACTTAGGCGTGGTCAGGTCACGAGTCGGAAAAATCGGCGGGCATGTGTAAGAAAGAATGTTTGCAAAGAAGAATGTTTGAGTGTTGCGGCGTTCTATTCTCTTTACCTACCCCTGTGAAAAAGCAGCGTGATGGTTACTATGACAGATATACGGCTGTCCAAACTTAAAACACAGTAAGGGACAATTTTTTTGTAGTGCGTTTTTTTGCATTTTTGGACTAAGTAGAATCTACTTAGTCCAAAAATGCAAAAAAAACGCATTACAAAAAAATGTCCCTTACTGAGTTTTAAGTTTGGACAGCCGTATACCTACGTTATTCTTTTATATTATACTGAATTTTGTAGATTCCATAATTTGACCAAAGGCCAATGTACAATTTGGAAGAAAGTAAAAATTGAGACAGAAAAATGATATCATTATTTGTCCCAAGGGTCTGATTTGCATATCATTATGATATTATAACAGATGAAGAAAAGGATCATTGCAAGGACCTTATATTTGCTGCAATCATTGAATCGAAACTACAGTAGCCGCTCAATTACGGGTCGTAAAACAATACATTGATCCGAGCACCCACAATTATGGTCCAACTGTGTAATAATAAAATTATATGAAAACCTTTTTGTCGTACATGTTTCGTAATAAAAAAATGATCAAATGATCTTTGTGAGATCCTTCTTCTTCTTTTTCCTTCTTATAGATCCTTGGATCCGTCTGTTACGTTATCCCTCTCTTGTGATGTGGACTACCAGCTATCTTTGGAGGTCTTCTGATAGTTTTCATCCGTCTGGGTTCTCTTGAAGGGCAATTCGGGCCAGTCAATTTTCGTGCATTCTATTGACATATTTAATAAAATAACAACTATTTAATTTTTTCCACGTGAATTTAATTTTTTTTAAATTTTTTTTTCAAAAAACACAAAACACGCGCTTAGAGTGTCGGAAATGAAGACTCTGAGAAGCATAACAGGCAAGAGTCTTCGAGATAGATTGAGAAATGCCAAGATCAGGGAAATATGCGAGATCGAAGATGTCGTTAGGTGGGGAAGGCAACGAAGAAGACAATGGTATGCGCATGTGAGGAGAATGGAACCATCCAGACTCCCCCACATCGCATTGTAGGCCAACCCCGTGGTAGACGACTCCCGGGCAGACCACCAAAGAGATGGGCCGATAGCTGGCAATCGACGTTGCAGGAGGCTAATCCCTCTTAAAAACAGGCCGCAAGGCCTATAATAAGAAGAATAAGAAGAAGAAGAAGAAGAAGAATTTAATTTGACCAGCAACCGGGTTTCGTCGTAACCGACACCGTCAGACTGGTTCTATTCATTCTGTTGACATCGGCATTCCAGAATCGTCATCGCTGTCTTCACCATTTGACTATATCATTTTTATACATTACATCCGGAGCATGTGTAAGACGGAGGATATCGTGAGGTGGAGACGACAACGAAGACGATACTGGAATGATCATGTTAACAGAATGTCAGATGACAGACTTCCACATATCGCCGTTCAAGGAATCCCTGAAGGAGGCAGACAACCAAAAAGGTGAAAAAACAGCTGGGAGTCAACATCCCAAGAGCTACAAGCGGAGGCACAAACAGATACTTAGGACCTAGAAAAAGAAGAAGAAGATTCTTATAGGTTCTCGGATCTGTCTGTTTCGTTATCGGTCTCTTGTGACGTGGACAGCCAGCAGTCACACCATCGGAATAGATGACGAAGAATACGGAATTCTGTGTATTTACAGGGCTTATAACATGTCACAGGCTAGTTCAGTGAGTAAAGTGATCACTAATATCATATCTTCTTTAACTGTGTTAACGTGTCAATATGTAATAATTACTTCTAAGTAAAGAAAATCCAGATTTGTGAACAAGTATTTGGACAACTCAAAATGTATTCTCTGTTAATAGCATCATATTATATGTACTTGGAAGATTATAATCACCAATGTCTGCCACCATAGTGTGGTGGTTAGAGCGCTAGGCTACCATGCTCGAGGCCCCGGATTCGAATATCAAGAAGGTCAAAACAAGTATTAGTGATTTTTCAGTGAAATATTTATTTTATATGACCCTGGACTGGTACCTGAAGCGCGAGGCTGATCACATCTCGTTCGTGTATTTAACGATCAATATAAGACTGCTTTTATACGATGCAGTGCCCTATGCACCATTGGGTGCGGATAAGGGCCAGAAGACGAAGAATAAGAAGAAGAAAAGTGAAATTTCGCCGAATTTGTTCGCAAAAGGTAGCCAGCCACGCACTATGTTTAATATTTCCAAATACCAGGAGATTAGAAGCGATCGCAGATACACCGGGTGGGTAGGTCGCCGACCATTATCTTGTCATTCGGAGTGGCGGGCCGAAGGAAATTGCAGTTATCAAGGGCAGGAAGAATCGCGCGACGGGCCCCTCATGCATTCCTGCTCCCCTGGTCGGCCGAGATTTGAATTATTCAACGCGTGGGCGGTTTCGGCGCCGTGACAGCTGTTGCGACCCGCGAGGCAGTGGAACCAAAATACGTATGGCTTAATTTTAAAATACATTGATTTTGAAAATCATGAACAAAGCATTTAATGACGTAAGAATATTATTTTTTGACATCTCAAATTACACACTACTCAAATTCTTGGAAGTTCTATATATATATGAACCAATTTAGAAACCTTGTTCTTGAATCACTAGAACTTCACTAGATATGTACATCTATTGGTGATATGTAAAGAAGCTTTTTACTAAGCAGAAACTCTTATATTAGTATGTGAGGTCCGAATCCCGGATTATAATCGCGATTTTTTAAAACTATCGATAGCTGAGTTTAAAACACCCTTTTAAAACCTTTTAAATATTTTGATTTAACCTTTTATATTAACAACAATAGAATAAAAACAAAAATGGAGGCGAAATATGAAAAAAGGCGGCAAACCAAACACAATTTGGCAGCGAACTCCCGCTGTGAGGCCATATTATCGGCTTTCGTTTCGAGCTCTCGAAACGCATCCGTGAATGAAATATATTATGGAAAAAAAATCAGTACGTATTTCGATTAGTTTAAATTAATTACGGCCATATTATGAATGAATGGGGAGAGATTTAAACGAAAATGCAAATAACCTCCTAACTGTATCCGCCGTATTTTTGTTTTGTGGTTTATAAATTTAAAACTGACGTTTTTCGGGTATCCGTTATGGCTTGAGAATTATCCTCAAGAATACACATAATTATTAATATATCGCTCACTCCTTTGAAAAATCGTCAATTTTCAGTTGTGCATGTTTTCGGAATGCCCAGAAAATGTACTATATCTCTGCAAAAGAGTCATATATTTAACTTAATATTTTCCCGCTACAGGGCAGAAAGCGTTGTTTTTGCATTTTGAAGAAAAGGTTTTGTTTAATTATTTTTTAAATAAACTAAATATTTTTCAAATGGAGAAAAAAACCTTCAGGTTTTACCTAAAAAGATCTGTTGCACAATAAAAAGTTCAATAAGTGGCTTGATATTTATTTTTAATAAATTGCATTACACTTTTCAACATTAAAAACGTTCTCCTAAAAAATCTAGTTTTTTATTTATAAAAAACTAGATTTTTAGATAAAACATATAAAAATTGTCCCATGTAGTCAAAATACACATTCATGCATCTCTTTATGTATGTATACTAGACAATCAATCCGAATCCGAACGCTTGTTCTTGATAAAATAATTTTAAAAAATAATAACGTAAGAAGTTAAGGAGTGCTAAGGGTTAAATGTTGTCGATCGCGTGGTGATCTCTCCGGGGTCAATATTTGGCAGCACCCACGCCTTTGTTCCGACAGTGTTTTATGGACAACTTCAATTATATAACACCACAAAAAAAACAAACGCCTAAAAGGCAACAGGTCGTACTATTAATCATTATCATCAAGTGTTCGTAAGGCGTCTTAGGAATACCTATCAACAAAAACACATAATTGCTTAAGGACTCATTGGGGAAATGACCCAACGCTGACGGGCTTTTATTATTTTTTATTAACGTCTCAACACGGACGAAGAAGAAGATGGAGGTCTGGGTATTTACAAGGCTTGCGATCTATTATAGTCTCTTTATAAAATAAAACAACTTTGTTGTAAGCAGTTTTTATTGGTACCCTTTTTCCAACCAGTTTCGACAAGAACCTTGTCATCCTCAGGGTTTATGCACTAAATCTAAAACATTGAAATACTCATAGTTAGGTTATAATTAATTACCCTTCCCTTACGACACCGTCGGTATCGTAAGGGAAGGGTAATATTAAAAAAAAGTAACTAAACCCAGATTTATGTACGAAAAATTGTCAAGAAAAGTATTATAATATACAAATAATATTTTTTTATTTAAAAAAATATATTTATTTGTGTTTTTATTATTTACAAAAATACTTCAATTTCATACTGTTTTTGTGAGCCTAAGCGGCTCATTATTAGAAATAGGTATTAAATTGTGATAGAGTGGTTTCGAACCGAGAAAATCTGACTCAAGAGTCAGCGACACTACCCACGGGATCACAACCCGACACAATATAGTATTGTTATAATATATTATTTATTGATTCGGTATTAACTTTGTGGAAGGACATGTTAATTATTATATATTTTCCTAAATATATAATTAATCACTTGTATAACCAATTAATGAGTTTTATGTCATTAGTGTTAAAATATAAAATAAAAATAATAAAAAACAAATATAATACATATATGACGAGGAATGGAAATCATCTCTTTCAAGATGAAAATCCACTACTTTGAACGCCATCATTCCCATCGAAACTATAAAAACCCCATAAATGATAATATTATCAATAAACCAAAACGTTTTCATCGTCCGGCGACAGATTCTAGGAAGATTTAATTCGACCTGATAAAAGTGTCCGGCCCGCCGCGACCGCAGGCCCATCATGCGCAATAAACCGTGTAATTATACGTCCTAGAGACCCCGTCATTATAGGTCCGGATAATGCATTTAGTGCGGGGCCAATTATACCCCGTACGGGACCGAAAAGGTTGCGGAGGGACACACAATTAAATGGCGAAAATATCCTTAAGTTGGTTATAATTATAAGTATATGTTTTTTAACAGGTTCAAACAAATAAATAAACAAAGTATCAGTTTTTCAACATATTATGAGATCACTATAAAACGATAACATAAATGTGTGTGTATATATATATATATATATATATATATATATATATATATATCGGTAGTGTAAAGGCAAAGTTTTGGTTCGCCTCCGTAGCGTAATGGTCATCACGCTCGGCTACCGTTCTGGAGGACCCGGGTTCGATTCCCAGGGGAGGTAAAAAGAAATATGAGTGATTTTTTCACTGTAATATTTATTCAATAATACCCTGGACTGGTACCTGAAGCGGAGGGCTGATCACCTTTCCTTCATGTGTAAACGATCAAGATAACACTGCGTTTATATGACGCAGTGCCCTATGCACCATTGGGGTGCGGATAAGGGTTTTATTATTGATTTATTATTAAAGGCAAAGGGGTATATCTGTCTCAGACCAAATTTTACAGGAAAGCAAAAACAAACTTGTTTTTTATGTATTTTTATATGTACGTAAATAAAATAAATAAATAAATAATGTACTAAATAAGTATTGCAACTACAGCTATATACTTTTACCAGATTATGGAATACACTATTTTAGACATTTTGTGGAACAAACTTAGAAAATGAAATTTTTTACAGATATACCCCTTTGCCATTACACTACCTATGTATATACCTGATCACTATTTGACCAGTATTAGACATACAAAACGACTAACTAAATATCAATCAGGCTACTTCGTCGCAGGGGTAGGCAGAGGAGTAGGATTCGATGCCAATCTATCTTAGCAAACAATCTTCGCCTCTTCCACATTCATGCATCTCCTAACACATAGCCGCCGATTATTCCGATCTTGACATACCCACTATTTGACCAGTATTAGACTTTTAAAACGAGTCACTAACTAATCAACGATCAGGCCACTTCACCGCAGAAGTAAGCAGAGAGAATACAACTGTACACCAATCTGTCTTTCCAAATGATATTGGACTCTTCCACATTCATGCATCTCCTCATACATACCCGCCGATTATTCCAACTCATTCCTGCCCACTTTCAAGTAAACATTTTAAACACTCGATCATACCAAGTTTTCCTCGAATTTCATCTGCATCTATTACCAACCACATTCGCCTCATAAATTTGTTTACCTATCCTTTATTCAGTGAAAGTGGTTAGGTCAGGAGTCTAATATAGGAGAATAATCGGCGTGTATGTACGAGAAGATGCGTGAATACGGAAGAGGCGAAGATTATGTGCAAGACAGATTGGTGTGCCTTTCTATTCTCTCTGCCTACCCCTGCTGGGAAGCGGCGTTTTGGGTAGTTTTTTTGTTGTTAACTTTAACTGTTATTTAAGGTTAATTAGCTTTTTTAACACGTGTTATTTTTTCAATAATTCGGATATTCGTTCCGTAGCTATCGGCAAGGTCTCTCACACAAGGCGGCGGGCACATTAGACCCCAAACAGCGGGGGTCCAATGAGCCCGAACGTTTGATCCATACGGACACCATTGACCCCATTGTGTTGGCAAAGTGTTTGCATATAGTAGTAACCAATAACATTGGAAAAGATGAATTTTTGACGGTCGTTATCGATTTGAAACGGAAAATAGCGTGATTTAGTCAATTTATGTTATACATAACCGACCTTAGGAAAGGGACCTTTTCACGATGGGTTTTCGGAACATATTTGTAGTGTTATACTTCACTTTGCGGCCCAGTATTCGTTAATTCCCAACTTAATTTTCTATAAATCCAGGTAACATTTTAATATATCGCATATGTTTAACTTAATATTTACCCACTACAGGGCAGAAAGTGTTGTTTTTGCATTTTGAAGAAAAGGTATTGTTTAATTATTTTTTTAATATACTAAAAATTTTTCAAATGGAGAAAAAACGTACAGGTTTTACCTAAAAAGATATGTTGCATAGTAAAAAGTTCAGTAAGTGGCTTCATACTTATTTTTAATACATTGCATTATATTTTTTAAACTTTAAAAACGTTCTCCGAAAAAAACGAAATACAAATTCAAGTTTTGTCGCATTGAAGAATAATGCATTTTTTTCTCACTCCGTGAAAAGAGAATGTAAAAATTTGCGTCAAATTTTGGTGGCAGATTCGAAGAATATTGCCCGCTTCAGAAGGGAAAATACAACAATTTGCGTCAAATTTTGTCGCAGATTCATAGGAAATTGCGTTTTTCACCCGCATCGTGAAAAGAGACCTTAAATCTCAAGATTATAATATAAATAGCCAATATCTTTATGCCAGCTCATAAAATTATCTCATTTTTAATGACCACTTTCCAGGAAACCATAAGGCACGATGATTATACCACCGTAATTGGCGCATAGGACTGGATTCCGAGATGGGGATTTGTATTATTGGATTTCGCGAGAATAATTGTAGCGGCAGACTGTTGAATTATGTAAGGGACGCGCAATGAGCAGTACCAAGCTGCGAATACTCGTTACAATCAAATGGTTTTAATATCTTTATTACAGATTACTAATTATAGCGAATTATTCGATGCGTTCTCAAACAATGGTATGTTTCCTCTGCAGTATATGTATTTTACAGATTGTTTTTTTTAATCCCTTATCCGCACCCCAATGATGCATAGGGCACTGTGTCATATAAACGCAGTGTTATCTTGATCGTTTTACACATGAAGGAAAGGTGATCAGCCCTCCGCTTCAGGTACCTACCGGTCCATGGTAATATTGAATAAATATTACAGTGAAAAAATCACTTATATTTATTTTACCCCCCTTGGGAATCGAACCCGGGACCTCCAGAACGGTAGCCGAGCGTGCTGACCATTACACTACGGAGGCGGATGATTTTACAATTTTACAGAATACATATCGCTTACTCCTTTCAAAAACGTCAAATTTGTGTTTTTTTTTCAGTTGTGCATGTTTTCGGAATGCCCAGAAAATGTACTATATCTCAGCAAAAGAGGCATATTTTTAACTTAATATTTACCCGCTACAGGGCAGAAAGTGTTGTTTTTGCATTTTGAAGAAAAGGTGTTGTTTTTTTTTTAAATAAACTAGTTATTTTTCAATTTGATATCAATTTGATATTTATTTTTAATGAATCGTATTATATTTTTAAACTTTAAAAACGTTCTCCTGAAAAATCAAGTTTTTTGGTTTATGACGTTCTTGAAAGGAGTGAGCGATAATTGTTTTTTTTTTATTTGAAATAATTGAAGGTGGTCGGGATAAGATTTGGATTAATCGGCGGGTATGTATGAGGAGATCTATGAATGTGGACAACCACACTACTCAAATTATTGTAAGTCATACATACATGAACAATCTCATGACGTTCCGTGATTTTATTTAGCAGAGACTGTTTTATTTGTACGCAATATCAGAACCAGGATTATTTTACATGCTGAGAGACGCTTGAAAACCTGATGTTAACTTTTTTACAGCTTTTATTTAGATTGACTACTTATTTTATTAACAACATTTTGAGTGAGTCCAAATATTCGTTCACAAGCTGGATTATCTAGCAGAGACTGTTTTATTTGTACGCAATATCAGAACGAGGATTATTTTACATGCTGGGAGACGCTTGAAAACCTGATGTTAACTTTTTTACAGCTTTTATTTAGATTGACTACTTATTTTATTAACAACATTTTGAGTGTGTCCAAATATTCGTTCACAAGCTGGATTATCTCCAATCATAGGAGTTATTTTCATATCATTTCGATCACTTAGATTATTTTGATTTTTAAGAGATCACTAAAACCAGCCTATGACGGTCGTCAGCCCCGTAAATGCCCAGACTTCCTTATTCTTCTTCATCTTTGATGAGATGTCAAAAATAATACTTATTGTATTTTATTCACACTACGTTTTGTGCGTCTGAAGAAACACAGATTTGTGAACAAGTATTTGGACACACTCAAAATATTGTCAAAAAAGACTAGGTCTTAAGCTCTATGATGCTCAGACTTCTATCTTTTTTCGTAAAAAAAAAGATAGATGACTTGCCTCAAGGCATATTGTTTAAGCGTTGTTTACAGTAGATGTTTTGGTCCCGCACCACCGTTTGGTGGTTGGTGCGATTCAATCCGCAGGGTAGCGGAAGGGTCAACAACATAATCTAATATATCGCGGGGTCAGTGGGACCCCGCCGCCTTCGGCCTCATCGCTGCCTCGAGGGGGGTCTGTAGCGGCCGATGTCTTGAGAGTACCATCTCCGTTATTGTCTATATTGTGTCGGGTTGTGGTCCCGTGGTTAGTTTTGCGGACTCTTGAGTCAGATTTTTAGGTTCGAACCCATCTACCATAATTTGATATCGGTAGAACGGGGCTACTTAAACTATGATGTGTTACTTGAGCCCAGTAAAAAAAAAAATCTGTATTTGGTCTACAATAATCGTATCGTGACAATAAGTGTCACCTGTCAGGGAAACAATGAATCATGTCGATACGTTCATATTGTAGACCAAATACAGATTTATTTTTTTTGTACTGGGCTCAAGTAACACATCAAAGTTCAAGTAGCCTCGTTCTACGGTACCTATTTCTAATAATGAGCCGCTTAGGCCCACAGAAATAGTATGAAATTGAAATATTTGTGTAAATAATAATGAAATTTAAATATTTGGTAATTTTGTGAATAATAAAAACACAAATATTAATCTTTAAAAAAAAAATACTTTTGGTTATTGAAGAAAATGGTAACAAGGATATTGTTTGTCATTTTTTCAAAAGAATAATTAAAAAAAAAATCATCCGCTTTCGTGGTGTAATAATGGTTAGAGTGTTTAGCTATCGTTCTGGAGGTCCGGGGCTCGATTCCCAGGGGGGGGAGGGTTATTTTTTTTGTTTTTGATTTTACACCCACATTTATATAATATTATCCTGGACTTGTCCCTGAAGCGGAGAAGTAATCGCCTTGCTTGCATGTAAGTAACAATCAAGATAACACTGCGTCAATACGATACAGTGCCCTATGCACCATTGGGGTGCGGATAAGGGTTTTTATTATTATTATTATTATTATATATATAAATATATATATATATATATATATATATATATATATATATATATATATATATATATATATATATATATATATATATATATATATATACAGTTTTTTCATTTTCCCAATCAGGAATAGGACTGAATGAACGATAATAAAATGTATTAATTATTTAAATTTGAAGGATAGATAGATAGATAGATAAATTGATCTTGATCAAATGACTAGGTTGAGTGGTTGAGCTGTTAAGAGGACCTACGCCGAACAGCGGGATGCAAGGTCGAGTCCCAGCAGGGGACCTATTAGAGCCGTTATGGCGCCTTGGGTCATTAACATACAATACAATACGTAAATGGGTGTTAAACACTTCATTCATAGAAATCCTTTTTACGCATTTCGAATTAGCAAAACAAACCAACTAACAATCACGCTGCTTCCCCGCTGGGGTATTCAGAGACAGTAGAACGCCACACCAATTTGTATTTGCCAACAATTTTCACCTCTTTCGCATTTATGCATTTCCCCATATATTCCCGCCGATTATTCTGACTCCTGACCTGACCACCTTCGAGTTTTTGAAATACTTGGTCACGCCAAGTTTTCCTAGGTCTTCCTCCGCTTCTGTTACCAATCACATTCGCCTCAAAATTTTTTACTATTATGCCCAAATAACACACCTTTCTTAATTTTATCCATAATGCTTATATTAAAAAAAAATAATGCAAGGCATTATCAGCCTTGCATTCTTTCCACATTTCACCATTGGTATATCTATCATACATTGTTTTGCTGCACTGAGAGATCGCATGTCAACAAGATTAAGTCTACTTTCATCCCTCTTTTGCCAACTCCATTCTTCACTTCCATGCATTAGGGTTTTTGCATTTACAATTAATTTCATTATTTTCATTTCCTTATATCGCCACTCAAACATCTATGGTATCATACATCGTTTTATCATCAGAATAATCACTATAACAGCATGCAAACAATACCCGTCACAGCCATAGCTCTGTTGTAGTATATGAGTATAGTAATTTCAATTGGTTTATTTCAATTAATATATACATTACAAACTATAAAAAAATTAAATCGTATACATTAAAATAAAATATATGCAAGAACTATTGCTAAGGGTGTAGAAGAATCCCGCTTCGGAAAACTCCTTCAGACACACGGAACAGATCAAGTTCAATGAGATATTGTTCAACATGGCGGTAGCTCTTCCAACAGGCATAACCATCGGCAGGTTGGTCCTGCGTATAGGAATGTGAAACAATCTATGTCGACGCTGTCTTAGGTAACTATCGGGAACATACAGACCAATGCTCCGGATAATTTCAGGATTATCGATCATACCGATATAGTAATAGTGTATAATATAGTATATAGTGCAGTTGGTCCTGGGGTCGACCAAAATCGCATGTGATAAACATTTTGTTAATAAGTTTTTTGTTTGTAAGTTTTACTGAGAGAACGCATCTGGACTGCGTTCAATCTATTTATCTTAATTCGTCAATGATAATTTGTGAAATTGCTTTGCTCGACAAAAACATAGTGTCGTCTCTTTAACGCCTGCATCCTAACAGTGGTGCCGTACGGATGTGAGTCGTGGCACCTCACCAAAGCTCAAAGCAAGAAACTAGCAAGTTTTGAAAATAGGTGCCTGAGGCGAATACTGGGTATAAAGTGGTATGACTTCATCAGGAATGACGATGTGAGGAGAAGAACTCAACACCCCTCATACTGGAAGTCCTGAAGAGGAGAAGGTGGACATGGTTGGGACATGTCCTTAGAATGCCACCTGAGAGCATCAACCATTCATGTCTCTTCTTCCAACCCCGAGGATTCCTTACGACCATTCACCGACTATACTCAGCGGAACTTCGAGATGCCGGACTGACCTGGGAGGAAGCCAAGGAGATGGCGCGTGACAGAGTGACTCGGAGACGTCTCGTGTTGGCCATATGCTCCACCTAGGGAGCGAACGTGAAAAGAAGAAGAAAAGAAAGAGAATTTGTCAAAATTTACGAATCTTTTTACGGCTTTGACCTCTTTAGCTGTCGGTGTTTAGAGTCTCAATGCAGCCCTGATCATAAGAGTACTATCCATCAAAATAAACACCCTCATACTTGAGTTTGAATTGGAAATATTTGACGAAAGGCCATGAATACGTCACACTGGCCGTAAATCATCCCACTCTGATTGGCTAATACATCCAGGCCTGTCTCTACCGTGTGCAGTTAAAAGGTTTACGATTATTGCTGCAGATAAATCCTAACCCTTTACCCAAATGCGAATATATGGTATATCCCACAGCAATAACGCGAACGTCATTCTCAGTTAGAGCATGGGAGGTTAGACATGGGAGATCGAAATAAAAACCGACTTCTTTTAAAAGAAGACATTTTTAAGCTGGCATAATTCTTGATATGTTGGCTATTCAATCAATGCGTAGACTGACGTTATAAAACAAAATGTACCTTTATATTATTTTTTGACATCTAATCAAAGATGTAGAAGAATATGGAAGTCTGGGCATTTACCGGGCTGGCGACCAACATAGGCTCGTTTAAGTGATCACTTTACACACTGTAACATTCACCAATTCTACCCATGATTGACAGTCACACTACTCAAATTCTTGATAGTTCTATATGATCCAATTTAGAAATATTGCACTTGAATCATAAGAATTTTCACTAGAGACATCTATTGGTGAGATGAAAAAGCTTTTTTATTGAGGACACACTGTTTTATTTGTATGTGAGGTCCAAATCCAATATTATAATAAGATACATGAGGATACGCCAGAAAATATCCTTTTATTTTATTTTTTAGCATACCTACAATTTGACCAGATACTTGATCACAAATCTCGATTATGTCCAATTATTGGAGTTATTTTCCATATTATTTTTTTTTTACATCTCATCATTAGTATCGGGTTGTGGTTCCGTGGTTAGTGTCGCGGACTCGGAAGTCAGAGTTTCTCGGTTCGAACCCACTCTACTCTAATTTGATACCTATTTCTGAAAATGAGGCGCTTAGGCTCACAGAAATAGCATGAAATTGAAATATTTGTGTAAATAATAAAAACACAAATATTTATCTTTTTGAAATAAAAAAAAAACATAGATGAAGAAGAATATGGAAGTCTGGGCATTTACGGGGCTTACGACCGTCATAATTATTACTTGATATTTGTGTTTTTTATTGTGAGTGATGTGAAAATGTATTACGCAGTGTGTGTTTAGGTAGGTACTCACGATTTTGTTGAGAATGTGTTTAAAATATAAACCACGCCCTTCCAATTGATTAGAGTGAAAATATGTATAATGATATAGTAAATTTCATTAATTGATTCGGCAGTCACTTTGTGGTAAAATCTATCCATTTTTAATAAATGTTTTACTTAGTGCTAGTAGGAAAATGATGCGCAATGCATCGAAACACGTGTTACAGTAGATTTTAAGAAATAGTAGTATTTACTAAGTAAAACATTTCATTTATTGTTTCGGCATTAACTTTGTGGTAAGACATGTTACAATGATTAAAGAAAACACTTGTTTTTTACCACTTGAGTTTTATTATAGACTACATGTTTCAGAAGTTAAACTTCCATCATTCAGGTCTGTATAGTAACTAAAATATAAAATATAAAATTGTTCTATAAATAAGGAGAGGGGAAGGTAAGGGGAAGGGGTTAGTCAAGGGGCGGAGTTTGAAAACAAAGGAAAAATGGAAAGCAAAGGTGAAGAATTTTGAAACAGTATATTATTTAATAAATTATTATTAGAATTTAGGTTTTTTTGGATTTCTAAATTTTCAAGATAATTCATGATTTGGCCTTTATATGGAACAAGGTGTAATAATGTTAATTTATGAGAGTAAAATGAGTGATTAGTATCTATTATGTGATTTGCAAATTCCGAAAAATAATTACTAACAAGACCGCTATGATGTTCTTTAATTCTAATCTTTAAATTTCTCGCAGTTTGGCCAGTATATTTTTTATCACAATCTCCACACGAAATTTCAGAAATTTAAAGTAAAACATTAATTAAAAAAAGGTCTAGTAAATGTTTTTAGTTGATAGCTGTGTTTTTCTTGGCTGGTTTATGTGATCACTTAAATGCCCAGACTTCCATATTCTTTATCATCTGTGTTGAGATGTCGAAAAATAATATGAAAAATAATTCCTATAGTTGGGGATAATCCAGATTTGTGAACAAGTATTTGTACACATTCAAAATGTAGATATAACCAATAATAAACCCATTACGACAAGTTTCTTCACTTTCTCAGCCCCTTCTGAAAACAGTAATCTGAGTAAGCCGTGATTGTCATTATGGTGTTGGAATTTGCAAGCGACTCCCGTTATTCTTTGAATTCATACTACAACATCCGGTCTTTTTGTGTTAATAATTTAAGGGCGGAGGAAAGCGAGGAGTTGTCGAAAATTTTTAACATCCTTAATTTAAAAACCTGTTAGGTAATTGTTACGTTTAAAATTCTTGAAAATATTTATAAAAAATGCCAGAATTCAAGCTCTGTTTCAGTATGGAGTCCGGTACCAACCCTAGTGTGCGGAAGTGAAGCATAGAGTTGGCAAAATAAGGATGAAAGTAGACTGAATCGAGTCGAAAGGCGATCCCTTAGACGAATGTGCGGCAAGACGATGTACGATAGATTCAAATGGCAAAATAAGGAAATAATGCAAGTCTGAGATAAACATAGGAGTTATGAGATGGTTTGGACATGTGGAACGAATAAGTAAGAAAGAACTTTAAAACAAATTTATGAGGCGAATGCAGTTAAAAATAGGAGCCAGGGAAGAACGAAGAAAACTTGGCATGATCGAGTATTTCAAATACTGGAAAGTGGTCAGGTCAGGAGTCGGAATCATTGACGGGGTATGAGGAGATGCGAAAAAGTGAAGATTTTTTGCAAAGATAGATTTGTGTGGCGTTCTATCCTCTCTTAAATATTTAGTATTTAAACAGTTAAGTCTTTAATAAAATAGACATCAGAATACAGGCAATTTTGTAGGTAGAATATAATGTCTACCTAAGGACAAAGCATTTACATATTATGATGTACAACTGTGAACATATATATTAATGGTTCAAGGGTCAGTTTTACGCACTGCATTAGCGTAGTGCGTACATTAGTGTAGTGCCCTCATTAGTGTAGTGGTCTAAAGTGCTAGCTCCCCAAGAAGCATTGACAGATACCAGAGGCGTGCTTTCTATACAGGCAGAAAAGCAGTGCCTACCCTGGATTACTCGCGTCCAAATAGAAATATTATTTATTGATTCGGCGTTAACTTTGTGGAATGACATGTCGATCATTATTTTTTTTAAATTAATTGTAACTATACTGTTTCAAAATACGTCACCTTTATTATCTATGTTTCCTTTTACAAAAAATTCGGTTCCTTAGCCCCCCCCCTATATTTATTACCCTATCAATCTCTATATATACCCCTAAATATTTTTTCCCCGTTTTTTTAATTTTCACATGTAGATGAAAACATCTGTAAGTTTTCGAAACTGGTCGTGTATAATAAAAATAGTAAGTGGTTTATTATAAGTGTTTAATTTTTAAAAAATCAACATGTCATTCCACAAAGTTAATGCCGAATCAATAAAAACCACATCTTATTCTTCGTCTTCTAACCCTCATTAGCACCCAGTGGTGCATAGGGCACTGAATCGTATAAAAGCAGTATTTTATTGATCGTTGGATACCTACACGAAGGAAATGTCACATAAAATAAATATTAGAGTGAAAAAATCACTTATATTTGTTTTGACCTTACAAATGTTTAATTTTTTTTTAAAATCCACACGACCAGTGCCTACTATGTCTTCTCCTTACCCAACCCTACTGTCAACCCTGAATTAAAAAAAATTGTGCACGCCACTGATGGGTACTCGTATAAGGTGGAAATGTGTTATTTACTTGATCATTTGTAGAATTTAAAATATGCAAAAGAGAAAGCTGACAAATGTTTGCTGGCCCATTACTCATCGGTCGTCAGTCATACCATGGCATGTGGAAGGTCATAATATAAGTAAATTCTGAGAAAAGAAACGTTTTGCTGGTAAGCCATTACATTGCGCTAAATCTATATGAGTAAATAAAAATGTAAAAGTCCATTTGTTCGAAATAAATTCTTTGAGCACCAAGATAATACTTTTTGACAGTGTATCAACTATTAGATTACAAATACAATGCTTCAAATAATGTTTAAAAACGACTCACAGCAACAACCAATTTTTAAGACATATTTTTCACCAAGAATCTCATCATTTTAATACACGAGCACATAACAAAACACTTGTGGAGCCGATAAACACAACCAAGTCTGGAGTAAGGTCCTTAGAATATAATGCTTTTACCAAATTAACCAACATTTGCCTGACATATCGCTCACTCCTTTCAACAACGTCATATATAAAAAAAAAACTTGAAGAATTCAATAAAATATATTAAAAATAAATATCAAGCCACTTATTGAACTTTTTACTGTGCAAAAGATCTTTTTAGGTAAAACCTGAATGTTTTTTCTACATTTGAAAAATATTTAGTATATTTAAAAAATAATTAAACAACACCTTTTCTTCAAAATGCAAAAATAACACTTTCTGCCATGTAGCGGGTTAATATTAAGTTAAAAATATGCCGCTTTTGCTGGGATATAGTACATTTTCTGGGCATTCCAAAAACATGCATAACTGAAAATTTAAGATTTTTTTATATATGACGTTGTTGAAAGGAGTGAGCGATATATATACGTCTAAAATAGAACCCAGTCAGGGATCCAAAATAATTGAACAGAAATTTTTTTTTTTTAGAAAGATATTTGTGTTGGCGATTAGTTATATTCTCTCATTTGTTTCCTTTGAAAATACTTCTTATATTTCCTTTTTTTTTCTTTTATTATATGCCTATTTACTGTACCCATTTATTGTTTTATATTTTACATTTTGCACTGTGTTAGTTTATCTTTGCTCCACCTTCTTATTTGTGTTACAGTCTTGTTATTCTCAATCTTAAAATGAGTAATGGAAATTACTCGTCGGAAATATTACAATTCACTCACTCCTTTCAAGAACGTCATAAATCAAAAAACTTGATTTTTTAGGAGAACGTTTTTAAAGTTTAAAAATATAACACAATGTATTAAAAATAAATATCAAGCCACTTATTGAACTTTTTACTATTTAACAGATCTTTTCAGGTAAAACCTGAAGGTTTTCTCCATTTGAGAAATATTAAGTTTATTAAAAAAAATAATTAAAACAATACATTTTCTTCAAAATGCAAAAACATTATTTTCTGCCCTGTAGCGGGTAAATATTAAGTGAAAAATATGCCTCTTTTGCTAGGATATAGTACATTTTCTGAGCATTCCGAAAACATGCACAACTAAAAATTGACGATTTTTGATTTATGACGTTCTTGAAAGGAGTGAGCGAATTGTGACCTATGTACGTAATATGTTTTAAAATAAATTAAGAGATCGCATTTTCGATAAGTAAAAACAACCCTATTCAAATCAACCATAGATGCTGCCGACAACTCACAGATGAAAAAAGTGTCAATAATATGAAAGTTCTAAGAAGAGAATCTCATCTATCTAATTAAGGATTTGGATTAAAAATACGAGGCCAATGTACAATAAAATGTAAAAAAGATCTAAATTCATAATTATTTTGATAATATCTTTGAAAATCAGGTAAAAATACATCTTTTTGATCTAATTTGTTTAGGATCCACTTAATATAAAAGTATTTTTATTATTCGCTCTGCAAAAAATACTTGATGAGCTGTGTAAACTGAGATTCTGAGTAAACATCCTAAAAATTAACAGGTATATTGTACAATAAGATTTAAATCCGTATCTTAAAAATGATCATTTTTTACGGTAATATTTGTGGGAACTATGGAATATTTTCATTGTGTATTTTTTGTTATTGTTGTTTTTCACTGTGAGAATTTTAAATTACGTTATTTTACTTTATTGGTTATGAAAACAAAGAAAAAACCACTAATATTTTAAAGGATAACAGGCATTTCAGAATAGGATGATTAATTGATGTTTAATTTTCTCAGTTATTTTTCGTTGTAATTCTAACAAAATGTTTAATTTATTGGTGTTATTTTTAAAACTTTGATTTAACAAAATATTTATTATTTAGGTAACGGACTGTCTCTAGGTATGTAAAATAAAAATATTTTACAAATGTATGTGTATATATATATATATATATATATATATATATATATATATATATATATATATATATATACATATAATTTCTAAATTCAGTTTTAAAATATCTAGGTATTAAATTGTTAAGAAATGCAAGAAATTCTAGGATTTAGTGGATTTTTAACGCTTCGTAAGGAATCTTTTGGCTAAAAGAAAACCTCAAGAAAAATCTATTCTTAATATTACCGGATTTAATATATGTTTATTATATGTTAACTTGAAATCAGAATTATCATAAATATATACAAGTAGCTACTCCATAGAGCTTATTATAACACCATATAATTTTAGCGTGAAATAAAAAAAATCATATTTCATATTTATCCAATAAATACTAGTTAGTACTTGTTAAAATCTATTGCAACCCGTGTTTCGATGCTTTCAACATCGTTATCGAATATCGCATGTGAAATTTAATTTTGAGAATTCTGCTCTTGGGCCGTTGAAAGATCAGAAAGGTAAGGTAAGTGATCTTTTTCATTATTCTTCAGAAGTAAAATGAAAAATAGATGAAGATCTTTCGTTATCATCAAATTGTTGATTATGAATTAAAAATACACATAAAACTAACTAGTCAATCTTGAGATAATTGTGTTGTACGCATCGAAACATGTGCGACGATAAAATAGTCGTATTTACTAAATACAAGTTTAATGGAATGAATTGCAACGAAGTATGTAGTTGCCTAGTGAATCCATGAAAAATTAAAAGCTTTAGAAAGTTTCTCTTAATACTTGGAAACAATAAACATTATTTGTTTTGTGTTTTGTACTTATTTGAACTCGAGAATCGAATTTTTATTCATATTATATATTGGAAAATGTATTTTTTCACTTTTTACTATAAATTGAAAAGAGAAATACGTATTTGTGTACCCTTTATTTTAAATCGGAAAAGTAAAATGTACTTTTTTAACCTTCTTATAAATTGAAAAATCTATAACGTATTTTTTCACACTTTAATTTAATTTGAAAAAACGGAAGACGTATTTTTCACACATTAATATAACTTGAATAATATAATATGTATTTTTCACACCTTACAATAAATTTGAAAAAAGCAAGCGCACTTTACACACTATATTATAAATTGAAATATACACGTATTTTTAAATACTTTATTATAAATTAAAAAATGGAATATTTATTTTCCCACACTTTGCTTTAAATTGAAAAATAGATAATCTCTTGTTACACCCTTTTTTGTAAAAAAAAAAACTAAAAGAAATTGTTTCAGAAAGTTTTAATCTGAATGTCATATATTTTTACATTTTATCGTTTATTTAACAGGTTATTTGTTTTATCTTCTATTTTACCTTATTTTAGTAGAAAATAAACGAATTTTATTTGGTAGTTTGTATAGATTCATAATTAAACGTTCAACTATAAAGTATTACGAAATTTTAGCGAAAACATAGAATATTTCTTTTGGGTAGGTATCTAATAAGCGTTTCCGACGTTAGAAATAGGCAAGCGCGGTATTTAAAAAATAAATATGTAATCAAAAGTTCATTTTTGACACAATTCGTTTTAATTCAATTTAATGTTTAATGCACAATAAATTCAAAAGTTCTATTCAGTTCAGTTCAATCCCAAAAATCGAGGTTTATTATAGTAAAATTTAAAGGAGGAAAACTAAAAATAAAGTATTTTGTTTTTGTTTTTTTCTTAATTTTTTATTATTTAAGTTATTATGACCCTTTCTGCGAAATGAACCCGGGACCCCTAGTATGAAAGTCAGATGTGCTAACCACAATTATATGGAGGTAGTTATATTACCATACCACAAAGTCAATTATTTTTTATTATGCAAAATATACAGCATATTTAGTTTTGGTAATGTAAAGAGATGATTTTTAGACGGAAATATTATAAAAAATAGAAATAATATTTTAAAACATGAAATAATTTAAAATAATTTTAATAAAAATAATATCTAGGTAATAGTGGAATATGAATTATCGTACCATATTTATGTGAGGAGCAATTTTGGCAGCTTTTCGGAACTTTCTTCAGAAATATATTTTTTCTCACTACAATCACAGACCGCCGTCGGGGATGAATTAATTTCACTAAAAAATCAGTCTTTCGCGTTGTTTTTTTTATCACAGAAATTTTATAAAATCACAAAAAATGATTACGATATCGTAAAAGTCAACTTTCGACGCTAGGCAAAGCCCCCGGGGTGACAATTGACGGACGCGGAACGAACTTGAATGATTACAGAATAATTAAATCATATTCACAATCGGCGAGACATTGGGACATCACAAATTTCCTAATTCAACAGTCCATTAGCGAACGATTTGCCAATCCAATGCCAAACAGTCGCGTAACTACACACAAATACTTAAATCAAAATCAATTAAACTAGATTGTCACTGATAAGTATTATAAATCACAGACAAAAGGCACTTTATTTTTAAACTTAGTCTCGAGAAAATCACTCCTTATCTTACGGTACAATTGTTATCATGAATATTTACGTCGCTGCAGCGGGGCAGTCGTAATAACGTATCCCGGGATTGTCATTATTATGTCATTCGCAAGTTGAATACGTCACCTCGGGCGTACGTACAGAAATTTATGGCGAGCGGATTGAAACATCCGAGAAGAGACATCAACGCGCGGAATTCGGGCAAAACGAGCGTGAAGGAATGATCATCATAATGATGCGTTGTAAATTCCTGAATTTGCGTACATTTTTTGTCAGTTTTGATCGTTTCTGAGGATGTCACAGCGGAATGCCCCGGGACATGAGCGCGATACCCGAGCGACCACGCAGGACAACTAGCCTTGGGCAAAGATTAATCAAACTGAACCCGGTACATCTCCCTCTTTCGCGCGAGGAGTGGGGGGCCCGGAGTGGGGGTTAGGCCGGTATTGTTGTGCCTCGACGGGGACCTACCCCGCCGGAAAGGGGGGCCTGCCGGTGCCGAAAGGGGCAGCCGGCCGCGGTCGAAATTTCGCCCCATTTGCGATGCGACGAGCCGATGCATAGGCGATCGCAAAATGAAAGCGGTTTTTGAATGCATTTATTTGTTCACGCATGTCTAGAATGTGATTTCTGCATTTTATTTATTTATTTTAGTTTTACTCGATAAACATCACAATTTTTTAACATCTAATCATCACAAAGCGACTGCCGAAACAATAAATGTTTTTTTTATGTGAATTATTCATATTAATTTTTTTACTTGATAAATACCACTATTTCTGAAGATCTCAATGAATATATATATATATATAAAAACCCTTATCCGCACCCAAATGGTGCATAGGGCACTGTGTCATATAAACGCAGTGTTATACATGAAGGAAAGGTGATCAGCCCTACGCTTCAGGTACCAGTCCATGGTAATTTTGAATAAATATTACAGTGAAAAATCACTAATATTTATTTTACCCCCCTTGGGAATCGAACCCGGGACCTCCGGAACGGTAGCCGAGCGTGCTGACCATTACACTACGGAGGCGGACAAAAATCAATTCTCAATGAATAATCAATTCTCAATTCTCAATGAATAATCAATGAAAATTTTGTTTAGAATCTGTTTTCTTCTTCTGTATTAAGAATGTGATTTATACATTTTAAATTTAGTTTTACTTGGTAAATACTAATATTTCTTAAAATGTTATATTACCACAAAGTGACTGCAGAATCAATTTATGTTTTTTTTATTTCTTCTTGGTTTGTTTTGAATGTGTTTTCTTCTACTGATGTCTAGAACGATTTATCAATTTTCAATTTAAGTTTTACATGATAAATATGTACCACTATTTCTTAAAATATTGTTACCGCAAAGAGACTGCTGAATCAATTAATGTTTTATTTTATTTATTATTTCTTCGTCCAATGTCTGGAATATGATTTTTCTTTTAGTTAAAATGTGATTTATTAATTTTTACCTAAAGTTTTACTTGGTTTATACTAATATTTATTTTTATTTTTTAACTACAAAGAGACTGCAGAATCAATTAATATTTTTTTTTCATCTGATGTCTAGGATGTGTTTTTTTCTACTGACGTCTAGAATGACAATTCTACTTCTGACGTTTTGAACGTGATTGCATTTTCTTCTTGATCACTAGAATCAAACTAGCCGGGTTGTGGTCCCGTGGTTAGTGTCGCAGACTCTTGAGTCAGAGTTTCTCAGTTCGAACCCACTCTACTCTAATTTGATACCTATTTCTAATAATGAGCCGCTTAGGCTCACAGAAATAGTATGAAATTCAAATATTTGTGTGAATAATAAAAACACAAATATTTCTCTTTAAAAAAATAATATTACAATTTCATTTATTGATGTCTAGGATGTGATTTTTCTTCCGATTTTTTAATTTTTAATTTACGTTTTACATAGTAAATATAGGTATTCCTCAAAATATTATTAAAAAGTGACTATCAATTTTTAATTTATGTTTTACTTAGTGAATAGCAGTTTAAGCATCACCCGTAAAATATCTTTATCTAAAGAATTAGACATAGCTTCACATACGGTGTTTGAAAATGATGCGAATGCATCGAAACACGTGTCGCAACAAATTCTAAGAAATTTCTTGAATGTTTTTCGCAGATACTTCGTGGCACATTTTACAAACTTTATAAAATAAAAGAACTTTGTTTTAACCACTTTTTATTTGCTACGCAATGCACAATAAAAACATCATTAAGGATATTTTTAAATCCTATTTTATAAATCATATTTTTTAAATCATATTCTCATATGGTGTACGGAGTGCGTGGAAGTTTTTGGTAAGGGAAGGGTAATTAACCATGAGTATTTCAATGTTTTAGAATTTAGTACATAAACTCTGATGATGACAAGGTTCTCGTCGAAACCGGTTGGATAAATTGTACCAATAAAAAGTGGTTAAAACAAACTTGTTTTATTTTATAAAGATTCTAAGAAATGTTATATTTTACCAAATAAAACTTAAATTAAAAATTAATAAAATAAACAATACATTGTAGTTATTGAACCGAACCAGTTTTGGGCAACATAACAATTATTGAAATTGTCAAGACGCTATAAAATTTTTGCCCGAAGCGTTTCAATGCGGCAGAAATATAAAACCTTTATTAAACTAAGCATGGTTCACAAATAAAACAATTTGTTTAGAACATTTTGGGTATGTCAACCAATTCTTTCTTACAAATCTGGGGTTCTCCAGTTAGGAGGAATTTAAACATTCATTTAATTAATATATAATTTAATAACAACGATGTGTGAATTATGCATAAAAGTATATTATATTATTTATTGAATCGGCATTAACTTTGTGGAATGACTTGTTTTTTTTTTTAAATTAAACCACTTAATGAGTTTTATTTTTACTATACACGACTAGTTTATAATAAAAATAAAATTACAAATAAAATTGTCACGTTCATTTAAATTATTACACTCTGTTGCAAATAAAGGTCAAGTCATGAATAATTTAGAAACTTTAGAAATACATAAAAATTTTAAATCAGATAAAACGTTAATTTATAATATACTGTTTCAAAATACGTCACCATTGTTATCTATGTTTCCTTTTACAAAATATCCCATTCCGTAAACCCCCCCTCCCCTACGTTTATTACTCTATCAATCTCTATATATACCTCTTAATTTTTTTGTTCATTAGTTTCAATTTTCACCTGTAGGTGAAAAAATCTGTAAGTTTTTTATTTTTGAAAAAATAATAGAGTAAATTATAAAAAAAACCTTGATTCCTTTTTTTCACATAAATACAAATACAAATGTACGTTATTAAAAAAAAAAACTATTGTTTTCTCCTTTACAATTCGGATTCTTTCTACGTATATAGTGATGTTGCAAGCGATTGTCAAACAATGCGCGAAAATGTGAGTAAAGTATTGTAAACACTTGATCATGCCAAGTTTTCCTTGGTTTCACTCTGTTTCTATTACCAACAATATTCACATGACAGATTTGTTTTACTATTCTTTTATTTATATTTTAACGATTACTCAATATTTATTTTGTACTTTCGAGTCACCTCTGTTTAATTTGTCAACGATTTATTTAGAGACCCTTTTATTAAGATGTATGCGAGATCCTAAATGGATTATTTTACACACTAGGAGACGCCTGAAACCATGATTTAAAAAATGAATGCATGGTTAAAATATGTACTTTTTACACATCGATTTCAGCGCATTGGTTGACTAACCCTGCAATGTCATGTAGACAGGTTTGCGTACTGTTGATGACTGTGTATAAGGATTCAAGCAAACCTGTAGCTTCTACTCAAGTATATGAATTAAACCATATCTGCTACCTATGTGGAGCATATGGAACCCACAAACTGTCTCCAGGCTTTTCTGTCGGCCGCCAGCTCCATTGCACTCTCTTAAGTCAGATCCGCGTCCCGAGAACTGCCGACGAATTGTCAGCAGTGGGCGGGAACCTGATGCCTTGTAAAAGAGGCAAGCTTGATTAAGGCTCTCAGGAGGCATGCGGAGTACATGGCCAAGCCAACTGAATCGCCTCTTCTTGACAACAGTGGTGACCAAAATTTGCTGCGTCCTACGCCTTGTCTCTTCATTCCTCACAAAGACAAACCACCGCACGCCTAAAATTCTCCGCAGACACCTATTTACAAAGCTCAGTATACGGCTGCTCTGGGCCCTTGTAAGGTGCCGTGTTTCTCACGCATGGTAGAACTAAAAGTGCATACAGGAATTTACAAAAAATAAATCCAAAGTCATAGATTTTGAAAGAGATGAATGAAGATCTGATTGTAAAAAAGTCGTACGTAAATGTGGAAATTTCGAAACAGTTAGATGATTTCGTATTTTTAGGAAGTATGTTTTCTAGGGCTGGTAAGATTGATATAGGTATGATTGTCCACCTGATGTAATAGTCAGCACGCTGGGCTACCGTAATGGAGGTCCCGGGTTCGATTCTCAGGGGCGGTCAAATAAACGTAAGTGTTTTTTTCACTCTAATATTTATTCAATATTACCCTGGACTGGTAGGTAGGTAGGTACCTGAAGCGGAGGGATGATCACCTTTCCTTCGTGTGTCAATGATCAAGATAACAGTGCGTCTATATGATACAGTGCCCTATGCACCATTGGGTGCGGTTAAGGTTTAGAAGACGAAGATTGATATTTTTATAGGAAAGATAATGAATGCTGGGAACAGAGTGAATGGTGCAATGAAATCAGTTATAGCAAATAAAAGCCTAACAGCGAAAGCCAAATTGGCAGTACACAACGGAGTCCTGATTTCATCCATAATGCTTGGAAGAGAAGCATGGAGGTGGCAAAGGAAGTATGAAAGAAGACTGAATGCAGTCGAATTGCGATCTCTCAGACGAGTGTGCGGCAAAACGATGTATGATAGATATTCGAATGGCGAAATTAGGAAAGAATGCAAGGCTGACATAAGCATTATCGATAAAATTATGAAAAGTGTTTTTAAATGGTTTAGGCATGTAAATTAAATGAGTAAAGAAAGAATAGTAAAAAAATAAGACGAATATGGTTGGAAATATTTAAGAGTGATCAGGATGTATCGCTTACTCCTTTCAACAACGTCATATATCAATGATCGTCAATTTTCAGTTGTGCATGTTTTCGGAATGCCCAGAA
This sequence comes from Brachycentrus maculatus, assembly GCF_059751285.1. NCBI lineage: Eukaryota > Metazoa > Arthropoda > Insecta > Trichoptera > Brachycentridae > Brachycentrus > Brachycentrus maculatus. The sequence continues at coordinate 1,927,500 of NW_028280769.1, forward strand.
AATGTACTATATCCCAGTAAAAGCGGAATATTTTATAATATAATATATAATATAATATTTACCCGCTACAGGGCAGAAAGTGTTGTTTTTGCATTTTGAAGAAAAGGTATTGTTTTTTTTTTAAATATACTAAACATTTTTCAAATGGAGAATAAACATTCAGGTTTTACAAAGATCCGCTGCACAGTAAAAAGTTCAATAAGTGGCTTGACATTTATTTTAATACATTTATTATATTTTTAAACTTTAAAAACGATCTCCTGAAAAATCAAGTTTTTTGAAATATAACGTTGTTGAAAGGAGTGAGCGATATGTCGATAATCAGCGGGTGTGTATGAAGAAATGCATGAATGTGGAATAACGAATATTGTTTGCGTAGACAGATCGGTGTGGCGTTCTATTCTCTCTGCCTACCCCTGAGGAGGAGCAGCGTGACAGTTGGTCATTTTTGACATGTTATATTTTGTACATCGTTTTAAACGAAATGTCAAAAAAGTACCTACCCTTGAGATAATTTCTCAAGAAAACGGCTATTTATAAACAGTCAAAAACTATATTCTTTACTATTTACGAGCTATGAACGCATAAAAAGTGTTGCATAAGTCGCAAACGCGCACGGTAACTGAGAAATCTCCGAAAAAATGACAAATTCATACAAAAAATCGTCCTCCATCATACCTCAATAACCAGACGGTCCCATACAAGTGACAGTACATGCTCCGATATCGATTTCTATCGCTCCGCGTTAAGGGAGTCGAGGGTTCGAATCCCGCGCGGGTCCTGAGCGGGGTGGGGGCCGGGCGGGGGCCGGGCCGGCCGCCCATTGGCCGCGGGACGGAGGGGCGGAGCCGCCGGGAGAGGGGGGAGACCGTATCACACGAGCTTGCAGGTGAACTGAAAAAGGTGAGTGTTTTTGCCTAGAATTTTCACTCATGAATTACATGAAATTATAGTAACTTTAAACATAAAGAGTAAAAAAACTACACTCACGAGTAGGCATAGGCTATGAAATTTATAAAGTTGAAGCCTGAGTAGGGATATGATAAGCGGTGTTGCATAAGCCGTACCTAGATTTCAAAGTCACTTGGACGTTAGGTAATTAAAAAAATGTATTTTGAAAGCATTGTTGACTTTATGGTATGGTAAATACTCTTCGAACTTCGTACGTATTAAGCAAGGTAAATAATAAATGTAAATGCTTTATTTTTTCTTTCAACCATTATCCGCACCCGATGCTGCATACGGCACTGCATCGTAGTGACGCAGTGTTATCTTGATCGCTAAGCCATGAAGGCAAGGTGATCACCCCTGTGCTTTTTGTACCAGTCCAGGGTAATATTAAGTAACTATTAGAGTGAAAAATCACTGATATTTATTTGATCCCCCCTGGGAATCGAACCCGGGATCTCTAGCACGGTGGCTGAGCGTGGTGACCATTACACTACGAAAACGGACGATAGCATAACACTTTCTAAACAGTATACATGATAATAAAGGTTAGTAATAAATGCAATTCCCATCTAAAAAAATTTTTTTGTCCAGAATTTCACTCAAGTGTTACATGAAACTTTTGTAACTTAAACATAAACAGTAAATCTACTCAGAAGTAAAAAAGGCAAAAGGTTTTAAAATTTTAAATTCAGTATTACACCAGATTGAATGTTTATTTCTAAATATTTTTTTTAGTTTTGAGAGTGTTTTTGCCTAGAATTTTCACTCTTGAATGACATGAAAGTATTGTAACTTTAAATTCAAAGAGTAAATCCATTCATATATAAGAATAGGCTTTATATTTAAAAATTCCGTATCACATCAAAATTTCTTAATGTTTTATTGTTTTTAAAGTTTTTGCCTAGAATGTTCAAATATATTTCAATTCAATTTTATGAAAATTGTTAAATGTTAAAATTCTTGCTTTTTCTGTGTTTTTTGTTTATATATTGACTAAGGTCAAAATGGTTAAAAACAAATAAAAATGTTTTAAAAAAAAAAATGCAATTAAAAAAAAAATTGATTGTGATTTATATACAATGTATACAATTTATGTTGATAAAGAAAAAAAAAGTAAATTCAACAGTTAACAGGTAGGAATAAGCTTTAAAATTCAAAATTCTTTATCCCATTAGATTTCATACAAATTTCTTTTTTTTTCGTTTATTAAGTGTTTTTGCCTAGGATTTCCGCTCAAGAATAACAAAAAAATACTGCAACAGAATTGGTTATTTATTTATTTTTATTTTATCGTATTTGGGATTTCAACAGAACGATTACATCAAGTTATACATATATGCTCCTCCTAGGGAGCGCACATGGAAAATTAAGAAAGAAGAAGAAGATACACATATACGAGTATTAAAAATCAAGTATTTGTAGGTACTGTTTTAATTGGAGATTTCCACATTTTTAAATTATGGAATTATGTTACAAGTTCACTAGAAACATCTATGGTGAGATGAAGGAAGCTTTTTATGTAACAGAATCATCCCCAGATTTCCGCATTCTTCTTCATCTATGTTGAGATGTCAAAAAATAATGTGAAAAATATCTCCTTATTAGAGATAATACAGATTTGTGAACATGTATTTGGACACACTCAAAATGTTGTAAAAATACTGTTTAAAAAATATTTGTTGCTTTTTGTTATCCTAGGTTTATCGAGAAATATAAATGCTGTTACTGTCGTTCGCGCGTGTGATACCGGCTCGCGCAGAAGAGACGCGAAGAGCCGAGCTGTTGCACAGCCGCTGCTCCGTGGATTAATGATACAAGATAGACGGGTAATGACGGCGTTCGGACCCGATTTGTTTTGTTCGTGTTTTTGCCTTTTTTATCGTTCCACCACTTTTTTCCTCCGACTTGTCCGATGTCGGTATTTTGTCGACGGCACGCGAGATGATAAACCCAGTGAACTTGTAAAACTTAAAATAACTGAAATAGTTCATAAACGTACCCACAACGCAAATCACAATCAACTCGCTTTAACCCATCGGCATACTGGCCGCCAAATCTTGGCGACTAGGAAAATTTTACATTCGCACATCAGTCGCGGTATAAACCACGCCTCCGTCCGTGGTGGTTCATAATATAAAGATGTTAAGTGTGATATCTACATATCAGTAAAGAAAACTTTTTGTAATGCATTTTTCTTATATTTTTTAACAAATTTTCTGACGACACTTGACCAAAGATGTCCCTGTAAGGATAGAATTATCGTTTTGATTGAAATATTAACTAAAATCAGTTAGAAATCAAAACTTTACATCCCAGGTATAATGTTTTATTGAGTTATTTTTTCAAGTTTTCTTGTTAATTTATTACATTTCTGATCTAGACACACGATAAAATACGTACATAATAGATATATATGTACCATATTTATTGGTAAAACACTAAAAGTTATAATTTAATGAGATCGTTTATTTTTATAACTCGGTTGAATTTGAAACGCCTTTAACGCTTCAAAGCGTATGAGTCACACGCGAGCGTTATGATTGGTCGGATTGATTTGTACCACAAAAATCAAACTGTTTAGTGCGTGCTACCTTTTTCTGCATTCAAAGATTATTTCTAAGGGAAAACCAAAAATGATAAATATCGCTTTGTATAACGTATATAAAAAGCATTGTTAACTTTGTGGTATGGTAATGTAACACTCTCCTTATAATTCAGCGTTCACTTTGTGTAATGTCAAAACCGGTAATCACGGAAGTAGTGTTTTTTAAAGTGGTGTTACACAAAGTGAACGATGCATGATAAGGAGAGTGTTAATATGGCTATGTACCAGAAGTTAACTGGGCTTAGAGAGGCACGCGATATTGTCGATAGTCCACTATTACATCTATGTATAGTTATATACCAATAAAACATTAATCTTGAGATCAATCTTCAAATGCCGAGCTTCGAAAAAACGCGAGAGGCACCTCGCATAAAGGGTTAAACTAAGCTATTCTTCTTTCTTTGCTTTTGAACAGTGACTGTGGGTTTTTTGGTGCAGGAGTCTCAAACTTGCCTGCCAACTTGAAACGTGAAGCCGGTGTCTTGTATAAAATGTAGATATATTATGTACAGTCGGTTAATGTCGATTTAGAATAAGGCAGAGCGTAGCATTGTTGGTTGACCAATTTGCAGGCATTCTCAAGGAATCAAAAAAATATATACATTTTTGAATTTTAACATCTCAACATCGAAAATTCTTCATCAATTGCTTCGGAAGTCACTTTACGGTAAAACCTATCCATTTTTATTTAAGTTTTGCCTAGTAAATACCACTATCTCTTAAAATCTACTACCACAAAATCCATCAAACACCGTTTGAAAATGATGCGGAATGCATCGAAACACGTGTTACGGTTGATTTGAAGAAATGGTGGTATTTACTAAGTAAATCTTTAATTAACAATGGATAGAAAATTCTTTATTGCGCGTTTAGCTACCGTACTGGAGGTCCCGGGTACGATTACCGAAGGGAGGTGAAAATACATATTTATGATTTCACTGGACATTACTCTAGACTAGTCTCTGAAGCGCAGGAGTGATCACTATAATTATGTGTATGATGAAATATATATCTTCTTCAAAACCTTATCCGCACCCAACGGTGCATTGGGCATTGCATCATATTGACGTAGTGTTATCTTGATCGTTACTTACATGAAGGCATGGTGATCTCTCCTGCGCTTTAGGGACCAGTCCAGAGTTATATTAAATAAATATAAGAGTGTAAATCACTCTTTTTTTTATCCTACGAATCGAACCCGGGACCTCCAACACGGTAGCTAAACACGCTGACCATTACATCCCAGAGGCAGATGAAATCTGTGTGTGTGTGTGTGTGTTTGTGTGTGTGTGAGTGTGAGAGAGAGTATTTTTAATTTTTAATCTTTTCAAAAAGTCAAGTTAATATATTTTTTTAAATTAACATTCTTTTAAGATATTGAATATCCCTGCTTTGTTCAAAATCATAATTATTATACGTAGGTACTGTGGTCGTTATAGAGAGCTGCGGAACATCGAATATTGGGCCTCTACACAAGCCGAGCTTAATTGAGTTGAATCGTGATTTTGATGAACAGCCACTCATTCGTATGAACCAAATCCATTCCAGGAAACAAAGCAAAAAAAAAATAGTGAAAAAAGTATAAATGTAAATAATACATTTGAAAAAATATATACGTTCGGGGATCCAAAATGAATGATCTGAAAAGATACTTTATGGAAAGATATATATCGTAGTCGTACAGGAAAAGGGACCAACTAACAAAACGTAAAATGTTCAGGAGGGCCATTTAAGTCACTTTTGCTTGGCAAGAAAATAAACATCAATGCAGTTAGTCATTTTTAACAAGTCAATGTATTATACTTCCATGTTTAAAATCGCTTTGGGATTTTTACAGGGCAATATTAAGCTAGTGAGATATCAAATAGTCAATAATCACGTTTTATAATAAGTCATTTTTAACCTTAATTCCATGTCCCAAAATGAGAAATAGAAATTACTCATTCGGATTATTATAAATATGACTTATGTATGTAATATGTTTGGAAATAAAATGGATCATTCGAGAAAGTAAGTAAAAAAAACATATTACGTTTTTTGTCGATTGTTTTAACATTCCTGAGTTTAACTTTTTATCTAGATTCGTATCCTCCTATTAGTATTAAAAATACACAAATAAAATAGTAAAAAAAAACTATATGCTAAATGAAAATCTACTGTGAACATACTATAAACATAGATTGAAGAATAATATGGGTATCTGGGTAAAAAAATTTAAAAATTAGTCCTAAGCGGAAAGAACCCAGAATTGTTAACAACTATGTATTTGGATACACTCAAAATGTTGAAAATATGTTGGCTGGATACAATAAATCATTGTCAATTATTATCAATTATTGTAAATGTTTTGTGTTAGAGCTCTGCGTGTGTAGTGGCCTTAGCAATGCGAAGAATGCGGTCCTCAGATCTGATGCTGCAGCTGTTGCCACGGGCCACGAGAGACCATAAACAACGGAGAGTTGGGCAGGCCACTTCCACTGGAGACCGAATTGGGAGGAAAATTCGTGGCCCTATCCAGCCCGACCGAAACCATACCGATATCTATCAATATCTACCAAAACTACGCAAGGTCTAATCGGAATGGGGAAGAAAATTCGAGCCACGTATCTATATATTCAGAAATTAATCTGATATCTACCAATATCTATCAAAACTACGAAAAAGCGTATCTATCTATTAGGAATACGGAAGAAAATTCGAGGCATGTACCTACAAATACCAGCTGAAACCAGCTTGATTTCTGCCAAAACTTGGCAAGATCTAGGCGAAATGGGTTATGAAATTTTAGCCACGTACCTATACAGTCAGAAACCAGCTCGATATCTACCAATATCTATCAAAATTAAGCAAAGGCGTATCCATCTATTTGGAATACGGAAGAAAATTCGAGGCATGTACCTACATATACCAGCTGAAACCAGCTTGATATCTGCCAAAACTTGGCAAGATCTAGGCGAAATGGGTTAGGAGATTTTAGCCACGTACCTATACAGTCAGAAACCAGTTCGATACTACCAATATCTATCAAAATTAAGCAAAGACGTATCTATCTATTTGGAATAAGGAAGAAAATTGGGCATGTAGGTAGTACCTGTACCGTCTGAAACCAACCCGATATTTTCCAATATCTTCCAACACTACGCAAGGTCTAATCGAAATAACGAATGAAATTGGACTCACATACCTATATTGTCTAAAACCAAACTATCTACCAATATCTATCAAAACTACGCAAAGTTTAATCGGAATGGGAAGTTAATTCAAGCCAACTATCTATACCTCCTGAAACCAACCTGATATCTACCAATATCTACCAAAACTACGAAAAGTTTCATCGGAATGGGAAGTAATTTCAAGCCACGTATCTATACACCTAAAACAACCTGATATCTACCAATATCTACCAAAACTACGAGAAGTTTCATCAGAATGGGAAGTAAATTCAAGCCACGTATCTATACACCTAAAACAACCTGATATCCACCAATATCTACCAAAACTACGTAAAGTTTAATCGGAATGGGAAGTAAATTCAATTCATTCTATACCATCTGAACCAACTTGGTATCTACCAATTTCTATTTAAATTACGCAAAGTCTAATCGGAATGGGGAAGGTAATTCGAGCAACGTACCTAAACCGTCTGAAACCAGCTCGATATTAACGAATATCTACTAAAAATTTAATCGGGATTCGGAGGTGAATTCGAGCTCCTTACCTATACCTTCTGAAACTAGCCCGATATCTACCAATATCCATCAAAACTACGCAAAATCGAATCAGAATGGGAAAGGAAATTCGAGCCGCGTACCTATACCGTTTGAAACCAACCCTATCATTAACGTCTATCACTGATGTCTATCATTAACTACCAAAACATGAATATTGTGGTTTTCATGGTAATCATGGGTCAATTGGTGAATGTTCCACCCGTTTCAGCAAATTTACGAAATATATAATTTATTTTCCAATATCTCTGTATATCTATATTTCAATATCTATGTATATCTATTCTTCTTTCTTCTAACCCTTATCCGCACCCCAATGGTGCATAGGGCACTGCATCGTATAGAAGCAGTGTTATATTGATCTTTAAATACACGATGGAGAGGTGATCAGCCTTCCGCTTCAGGTACCAGTCCAGGGTCATATTAAATAAATATTAGACTGAAAATTCACTAATATTTATTTTGACCTTCTTGAGAATCGAACCCGGGACCTCCAGCATGGTAGCCTAGCGCGCCTATATATATATATATATATATATATTTATACATATATTTATATATACATATATATATATATATATATATATATATATATATATATATATATATAAATATATTTATATATATATATATATATATATATATATATATATATATATATATATATATATATATATATATATATATATATATATATATACATATATATATATATATATATGTATATATATATATATATATACATATTTATATATATATATATATATATATATATATATATATATATATATATATATATATATATATATATACGAACCACGAAGTCGTATAGGTCATTAATCTTTCCGATCACCCTGTCCTCACTACGGTTTGTACTCACTGTATGCGCCTTGTACCATACAAAGGTGGAGCATGTTAATTTGTTATAATATGTACACAAGTAGTTGGAATAAATGATTATGCAAAACGTGACACATGTAGACGAGTATTATTTATGCGCTCCTAATAAAGATATCTCGCATTTAAAGACATTTATTATTAATATAGGCGCCGTGGCGCAGTTGTGTGGATACTGGATTGCGAAACTGGCGTCGCGGGTTCGATTCTAGCCAATTGAAAAATGAATTTAATAAGATCAACGTTTTGTTGTGATATTTCTTGGTGGATTGTTATTTTGAATGCATCGAAACACGTGTCACAGTAGATTTTAAGAAATATTGGTATTTACCAAGTAAACCATAAAAGTATACCATATGTATTTTATATCAACCTGAACTAATACCTGGATGGACAAGAGTTAAAAGAAGAAGATAATATCACGTATCAATCATTTATATGTCTCTTACTTTTCCAAATGCATTTTTGAAATGTATTTTTATGAAGTTATAATAAATTTTAAAAAAACACCTAGTATACAGACTATACTATACAGACTCTACATTTGACGTAATTAAAATTTTCATTAAAACATTGTTTTTGTATTAAAAAAATAAGTTTTTATTCGAAATAAATATATGGTATTGAAACGAAAATATGCTTAAAAAAATATTTTCAATGTATATTCTAAAAAACAAAACAAAACAAAACCCAATGTATTACCTTATCGGTATTCCAAATAAATATCGGCGTGAAATGATATGCGGCTCTAAGAGCACCCGGACGCTTAATGAAATCTGTGTTTGCGAGTAAAGCCTTAATTTAAGTGTGTTAAGCACTTGTCAACTTCAATTGAGATGTTTTTAAAATTTATTATTTATTTCTTCAATATTTTTCGCAGATACTTTGTGGCACATTTTATAAACTTTATAAAATTAAACAACTTTGTTTTTAGCACTTTTTTATATTGGTACACTTTGACCTGCCGGTTTCGACAAGAACCTTGTCATCATCAGGGTTCATTAAATTCTCAAACATTAAAATACTCATAATTAATTACATTCCCTTACCAAAAACTTCCACAAAGAAATTAATTGATTAAGTATTTTAATGTTTTTATTGTTTTAGAATTTAATAAACCCTGATGGTGAAAACGTTCTTGTCGTAACCGGTAGGTTAAAGTGTGTACCTACTAATAATAAAAAACGTGGTTTTAATAAAGTTGTTTAATTTTATAAAGTTTATTATTTTTATTATTTTTTTGACATCTCATCAAAGATGATTAAGGATATGGAAGTCTGGGCATTTACGGGGCTGACGACCGTCATAGGCTGGTTTAAGTGATCATTTTACACACGTGTAACATTCACCAATTCTACCCATTATTGACAACCACACTACTCAAATTCTTGGAAGTTCTATATACATGAACCAATTTTGAAACATTGTTCTTGAATCACTAGAACTCCATTAGAGACATCTATTGGTGAGATGAAAAAAAGTTTTTTTATTGAGCAGAAACCCTTTTGTTAGTACGTCAAAAAATAATATGAAAATAACTCCTGTAATTGGAGATAATCCAGATTTTGTGAACAAGTATTTGGACACACTCAAAATGTTGTCCATTATTTATATTTTATCTATGTTGAGACGTCAAGAAAAAATGTAAAAACCCATTTTCAACTAGATCATGAACATAAGAGTCGAAAAGGGGTTTCTCTCGAGAAATTTTCACAGGTTGATAGAAACACGCGTCCCATTAGGCGCCACGACAGATTCTGCGCCCAATTTCGGTCACGCAAGTCAAGAATTTCCTCTCGTTACTTGTCAACTGCGGACTGGCTCGACTCAGTCTGGACTCGATGATTGCTTTGTTTGGTTCGAGACACATTTCAAGTAATTTTGTCTTCAGTATGGGTAATTGGACTGTCCCGATCAACAGCGGGCTATGTCATAAAAACCAAGACTGTTCAGATATTATTTTTTGACATCTCAACATAGACGAAGAAGAATATGGAAGTCTGGGCATTTACAGGGCTTACGACCGTCATAGGCTGGTTTAAGTTGTCGCTTTACACACTATTCAGATATACCTGTATAGGAGTCAATTTTTTAATTTTAGTGTTTTTTTTACATAAACCCAATACATTTATTAAAAAAATATATTAAATTATTTAAAACATTTTTTTTTGCAGAGACCCATCAAGCCACCTTGTGTGTCTTGTCGGCGGAGTTCTTTTAGTGTGGCACTCCCATAAAAAAATGTCTGTCTCCGTAGTGCAGTGGTAAGCGTATTAAGCTACTATGCTGGAGGTCCAGGGTTCATTTCCCTGAGGTGGGGGGGTGAAAAAAAATCGTGATTTACACTCAATTGTTTATTTAATACTACCCTGGACTGGTACCTGGAGCGGAAGGCTAATCACCTTTCCTTCATGTGTAAACGATCGAGATAACACTGCGTCAATACGATGAAGTGCCCTGTGATAAGGGTTAGAATAAAAAAATAGTCTAACACACCGTAACACGGACCAGTTGACCATCGGATTACATATCGATAGATTTGAACGTAGATCGCGGGAATATTAATGACATAGGTATATTTTTGATACTTAGAGTGACAAAGGTTGACTACTGCTTCAGACTTATCCCACTTTTGCTTTTGACTGCTCAATTTTCTCCTAAATATAGGTATACAGGTATAACCACAGTATAAAATAGGACCGATTTAATACAGGGGTTGATAACCATTTTATTTCATAAGATTATTTTTAATCACTGTTTTTAAGAGATTAAATGTAAACAAAAGTGTTACCAATGTTTCCTTAATTTTATTTATTTAATATAGTATAGTACGCCTCCTTAGTGTAATGGTCAGCACGCTGAGCTGCCGTACTGGAGGTCCCGGGCACGATTCCCAGGGGGGGTCAAATAAACAAAAGTGATTTTTCACTCTAATATTTATTCTATATGACCCTGGACTGGTACCTGAAGCGGAGGGCTGATCACCTTTCCTTCGTGTATCAACGATCAAGGTAACACTGCGTTTACATAATGCAGTGCCCTATGCACCATTGAGGTGCGGATAAGGGTTTGATGATGCTGATGATGATATTTAATGAAATTCTGAAGAAAATAATAATAAAAGTTGACTACCCCTGACGGTGGCATTTGAAGAATCTCTATTTCATCTCGCGTGCCTCGGACAATCAGGGATCGTGTGATGAATTGGGCGACAAAACATTAAAATACTTTTTATAATAATGAACTAAAATTTACGTAAAGTATAATATAATTTCAAGCTTTTTATTAATATTTCAACATTGATGACGAAGAATATTGAAGTCTAAGCATACACAGGGCCTACGACCTTTCATAGGGGGGGTAAAATGATCACTTTAATCAGCCTATGACAGGTATTAAGCCCTGTAAAGCAAAGATATCCATATTCTTCTTCATCTATCTTAGGATGACAGCAAAATTTACAAAAAATAAATTATCATATAATATATATAATTAAAATGTAACTTTGTTTTAAAATCACTATAAATATTTTATTATAACTTATTATAATGTTAACTGGATTCGGAGCTAACCGTTTCTTTATCAATACTGATTAGTATAAATCAGTCTTGATAAAGAAGCGGTTAGCTTCGAAACCGGTAGACATTACAATTAAGTTATAATAAAATATTTATAGTGATTTTAAAACAAAGTTACATTTTAATTATAAAATGGAAAATCACAAAGTTAGTGCTTCAAATATAAATTTTAAATAAACTATCATTGTAAAATGTGCCATCGGTATAGGAAAACTCATTGAGTATTATGATTTGTTATTTTATGTATGATGAAATAAATAAAAGTAAATAAAAAATACTGATAAGAATAAATAGGCTTTACTTTCTATCATTAGAATCCTAACTGTCCAAAAAACCTCCTCCCTTAGTTTTTCCCTCTACCTCCTTCCCCAAACTCCCTTCTTCCTTTGACTTCCTTATCACCATCAACTCGTTATTTTCATAAATATTTAATAAAAAGTAGTTCGTTCATTAATACACCAGTAAATTGTATTGTATGATTTCAATACTTCATGTTCAAGCACTATCTACCCTCTGATTGCAAACAGCTATATAAGTCGGGTTGTGGTCCCGTGGTTAGTGTCGCGGACTCTTAAGTCAGAGTTTCTCGGTTCGAACCCACTCTACCACAATGTGATACCTATTTCTAATAATGAGCCGCTTAGGCTCACAGAAATAGTATGAAAATGAAATATTTGTGTAAATAATAAAAACACAAATATTTATCTTTAAAAAAAGGTATCAAACTTTTTGAAGAAAATCACTAGTCTTTTTTAGTTGGTTGGAAGATATTGTTTCTTAGTAATTAGCCCACCAGTGCACATATTTTTTTCTGTAAATGAGGTTAAAATAAAAATAAATAAAATATATTTGACTATTTTCATCGATAAGTAAGATATTCAAGGAAAAATATTTTTCTCAATTTATAAACGATCATTGCGTCGATTTCTTGCAGTGCCCTTTGCACCAATGAGTGCGGATAAGTGCCAGGAGAACATGAAGAGTTATGGGAACGCCTGCCATTAAAACAGCAGTCAATTGCCCTTTCTATAATTTCCAAGGAGCGGTGGGAGAATTCCCGACATATTTCGGTTGCCAAATCGTATCACGTTTAGCCTATGGCGCTCGCCGATGTGTGTTTGGTAAAATTCCATTTCGCATCACGTTGTATGGTATGCCCGTCAATACTAATTGTCGATCGTGGCCGGTAACATTTTCGAACACTCCTCAACAATATGTGCTCCTGGTATCAAAAATTATATTCTTACATTGTATCTCAACATAGATGAAAAGGAATGGAAATATTTATTTACAGCGCTTGAGACCTGACGCAGGCTAATTTCAATGATCATTTTATACACGTGTAACATTCACCATTCTATACCCACGATTGATAAACATAGTTCTCAAATTACCCCTTTAGTATTATTATTTATTTATTTATTTAAACTTCATGTACAGAAAATAAAAAGTACATTGGCGGGCTTATTGCTAAAAAGCAATATCTTCCAACCGACCAAAGACGGACTAGTGATATTGATCAAAACGTTTGATACCATATATAGCCGTTTGCAATCAGTGGGCAGATAGTACTTGAACAATTAAAAAAAACATAAATTACAAATTGACATTTAAAAAGAAACATAAATTAACAAAAGACGATAATAAGGAGGGCAAAGGAAGAAGGGAGATTAGGGAAGGAGGTAGAGGGAGGAGGTTTGATCGACAGTTAGGATTCTAATGACAGATAGTAATGTCTCAGACGTTTTTAAAAGTTAATACATATTATTGTCTGATGTAATAGATTTTATCAAAAAACTAAAAAACAATTAATTAACAATTAGACAAAAAAGTATTCTAGGATTCTAATGATAAAAAGGTAGAATTCGGTGGCAAGTTTAAGAAAGAGAGGAGGGGTCAGGGGAGGAGGAGATTATTATATGACATCTCAACATAGATGACAAAGAATATGGAAGCCTGGGCATCTACAGGGCCTACGACCGTAATAGGCTGGTTTAAGTGATCACTTTACACACGTGTAACAATCACCAATTCTACCCATGATTGACAACCACACTACTCAAAGTCTTGGAACTTCTACATATAAATTACGTAATTTCGAAACAGTGCTTGAATCACTAGAATTTCACTGGAGACATCTTTTGGTGAGATGAAAGAAGCTTTTTATTGAGCAGAAACATTTTCATTTCAAGGATTCGGACCCCTTTAGTACAAAACAATTTGAAATACGTGATCATGCCAAGTCAAAACCACTTACTCACTTTAGCTACCCAGTAATACATATTAGTACTAGCGAGTTATTACTGGCGAGTGTTACTATTGCCTTCCACCACCTTAGTACATAAAAATTTCTAATTCTTGGAATGCCAAGTTGGCGAAAAAAAACATTGAAAAAAAGAGTATTGTGAAAGAGATGAGAAACATTTCGCACGAACTTCATAGATCTGCATTCGATCCATTATCTCATCATGACCGAATCGCCGTATGGTAGTCTGCCATTAGCGTGGATCAAAATTAGATCCGGGTGTGTCGAGAGTCGGAGGGGGGGGGGATTTTCGGCATTTTTCGGTGGCCGTCAGACGATGCTACGCGTCACGTTCGGCCGATGGCTCTGCGCGCATTTGGGAACGGTCCCGCCGCTCAATTAGCCCCACCGGGGGCCATTCACGAGCAGAAGCCTTCGTTTCATGTTACCCTGGTACCCGCCATGCGATATAGCTAACTAAACTAACTAACCATCACGCCGCTTCTCCGCAGGGGTAGGAAGAGAGAATCGATGCGGTGGTTTGACTTTCTGAGGAATGAAGAGATAAGTTACCTAAGACAGCGTCGGCATAGATTGTTTCACATTCCTATACACAGGATCAACCTGCCGATGGTTATGCCTGTAGGAAGAGCTATCGCTATGTTGAACAATGTCACATTGGATATTGATCTGTTCCATATGTCCGAAGGAGTTTTCCGAAGCGGGATTCTTCTACACCTCTAACAAGAGTCGTCTTACTTACTTCTTAATTTGTTTTTTTTTTTTAATGTATGCGCCTTAAATGTTAGTTTGTAATGTATTTATTATTTATTGAATAAATTGAATTGAAATTGAATTGAATTGAATAAGGCGTAGACGCAGCAAATCTTGGTCACAACTGTCGTCAAGAAGAGGCGATTCAGTTGGCTAAGCCATGTATTCCATATGCCTTCCGATGCGCCGATAAGCCTTAATCAATGCGATATAGCTTATAAGCTAATATATAGCTATACAATATTTCGAGTGCGTCTAACTCTTTGTTCACAAATTCTGAGTTACTTACTCGACATGGGATTAGATTCTCCAACAACTTGGGATTCATCCGCGATAGTTTGGTTCGCAGGTAAGGAATGTGGGAGGAAATGCATAAACGTGGAAGAGGCAAAAAATTTTTGCAAAAACTAATTGGTATAGCGTTCTATTCTCTCTGCTTACCCCTATGTTGAAGTGATAAAATAGTAACAAATATATATATATATATACCATTTCTACGGCAACGGCTTCCAAACCGGGAGGCGCAACCTTCAAAGGAGATGCCAAAAACTATATAAATGAAAAAAAAAACGAACCATAATATCTACAATAAAATAAAACTTTATAGCATATAAGTAATTGTTTTTTCTTGTGTTTTTCTTATACAACATTTGATTCCTTTGTATGAACATACTTCTTCTTCCTGGCTCCCTAAGAACTTATCATCTCTGTAGACTATTGGGGTCAGCTCTCCTCGTCCTCAGGCTGTAGGTCCTTCTATCATATACAACGTCACCTAGGCCATGCTTTCGAATTGTGCTATCTTCCTGTAGCATCCATGAATTCTTTGGTCTTCCTCTAGCTATCTTTCGAGGAAGATCCATGGCGATTGCCTGGTTCACAATATGATCAGGTTCTCTTCGTCCCATGTGCCCATACCATCTCAATTGCCTTTCCTCTACCTTACTATTGATGTATATTAAACCCAGGCTTCCAGGAATGTGTGAACTCTTTATTTTGTCTCTAAGGGACACTCCAGTAGACCATCTAAGCACTTCAGCAGTTTCTAGTCTACAAAGACGATAACTTGGGATGGAGCCAGAAAGAAGAATAAGAAGGTATTGAAATAATAAATATGAAAAAATACTAATTAAATCGAGTGATATAAATCTAACTAAATAACTAACTAACCATCACGCCGCTTCCCCGCAGGGGTAGGCAGAGAGAATCGAACGCCACACCACTCTGTCTTTGCAAACATTCTTCGCCTCTTCTACATTCATGCATCTCCTCATACATACCCGACGATTATTACGACTCCTGACCCGGCCGCTTTCAAGTATTTGACATAGAGGCTTTGCCAAATATTTATTGTGCCAAGTTTTCCTCGATCTTCCTCTGCTTCTTTTTCCAAATACATTCGCCTCATAAATTTGTTTAACCGTTCTTTCCTCACTCATACGTTCCACATGTCCAAACCATCTCAACACACCTTCCTTAATTTTATCGAAAATGCTTATATATCGATAAATATATTTATATAATATATATACATAGGTATGTATTTTATAAATATATTTATATTATATAGATTTATAAACATTATCAACAAGGGCAGATTTTGAAAACGGCGCCTTCGCAAATGCTTTGAAAAAATAACCTTAAATTTTAAAGTGAACTTCCAATCGGTTCTCTTGAGCCATTACTATCGATATTATTAATAGACCACCTACGAAGATATATTTTTTTTGTATCTTTCATATTTCATGTAATATTGTTATTGTATCGAATGTTCCTACTCTCGGGAGAAAATAATAATAAATTCAAATAAAACGTGTTACGAACACTGTTTAAAAAAAGAGCGAAGCACGTGTCCCCTCCGGGGCGTCACGTTTCGGTCTAAATACGAAATATTGAGCGGTGCGTTCTCGAGATGAAGCGACCTCGGCGCGACGTCACCCCGACTTACGAAAGAGAATGAGTACATGCATAAAAAGTAATGTAAATTGTGTAAAAAAATTAGATGAAACAATTAGGTAACCTACGATTAAAGCCTTATTCTAACTATTATAACATTTTTCTTATTTCAACACAGATGAAGAAAATATGGATAAGAAAATAGGTAAAATCGTGTAACGATAAGTTTTATGAAACTGGTATTAACCAGGTAAAATTTCAGTAAATTATAAATAGATAGATATCACCACAAAATGATCAGCGAATCAATAAATTGTAACATACTGACTTCTCTGCTGCTTCTCTGCAAGGATGGACAGAGAGAATAGAACGTCAGATTTGCCTGTTTTTGTAAATAATGCCTCTTCCACATTCATGCATCTATCTCTTCATTCACACTTGCCGATTATTCCGACTCCTAACCTAACCGCTCTCGAGTATTTGACTCTAAAATAATCCATAATATTTATTTCAATTTAAACTTATAAGGAAGACATACATCGATTTCGTTACTTAAAAAACATGGAACTCTTTTATTAATTTTTATTTTTTATTTATTTTTTTAGTTAGCTTGTATTACATTTCATACAAACTATTATTTACATCTTCTTACAGTATACAAAATATATTTTTTAAATTCTCTCCTTTTCATTCTTCACACATTCAGGCATCTCATCATACATTTTTAAACCTTTAAACATAATACAATTTTGCGATTTACATGGGAGATATAATGTATAGATAGTTATTTAACAATATTATTGAAGTGAAACTCTTTGGCAAAGATAATTGGACGAGAATCGAGATTGAAATTTCAAGCACTCGTCACGTTTATTAGGCTTATTTCGATAGTATTACTTTTTTTTTACAGTTTTCGTCATACGATTCGATTGAGAATATTGAAGGATTCGTAAGTCGGGGGATCGGCGTAGTGGAAATTTACATTAAACATTAAATTACTGGAAAAATTAAGTACGAACATACATTTATAAATGGCAGTCGGCAAATGGTTCATTATTAGAGAAAATTACAACTTAAGAGTACATAATGAGAAAATTATACGTTCTTTTTATCTTGTATGTGAAATTCCATCGATTTCGCTAGTGTTCGGTAATCAAGGGTTACCATATCCAAAATACAATACAATATTTTCGAAGTGAAACTTCTAAGGCGACGATTCGATAGTCGATAATTGGACGAGAATTGAGAGAAGTTTCAAGGACGCGTCACGTTTGTCAGGCACATTTCGTTACATGAAAGAGATATAATGTAGAGGGAGTTATTTAATAACATTATTGAAGTGAAACTCTCCGACAGCGATTATTGGACGAGGATCGAGAGTGAAATATCAAGGATACGTCACGTTTATCAGGCACATTTCGTTACATGAGAGAGATATAATGTATAGTTATTTAACAGCATCATTGAAGTGAAACTCTTCGGCGGCAAATTGGACGAGTATTAAGAGTGAAATATCAAGTAGGCGTCACGTTTATCAGGCACATTTCGTTACATGAGAGAGATATAATGTATAGAGAGTTATTTAACAATATTATTGAAGTGAAACTCTTTGACAAAGATAATTGGACAAGAATCGAGAGTAAAATGTTAAGGACGCGTCAAGTTTATTAGGCGTATTTCGTTACATGAGAGAGGAGAAAGATATGACGTAGAGAGAAGGTGAAAGAGAGCTAAACATATTTTTTTTTCCTTTTTGTATGTACCTACATGTATTATGTGAATAGATTAAAAATAAAACATATAAAAAGACCTGGTACCTGTAGCGGAGGGCTGATCACTTTTATTTCATGTTTTAACGATCAAGATAACACTGCGTTTATATGATGCAGTGCCCTATGCACCATTGGGTGTAGATAAGGATTTGAAGATGTAAAAAGATCTCCACCGATAAGACACATATGTAAGGTGGCTTGGTGGGTCTCTACAAAAAAATACGTATGTATGAAAATTTATACACGTATGTTTATATATGTATGTATATGTATATTGTTTATTGTTTAACAAATAAATTAAATATGAATGGGTAGAATCGGTGAATGTTACACGTGTGTAAAGTTATCACCTAACCACCCTTTTACCTGTCGTAAGCCCTGTAAATGCCCAGACTTCCATATTCTTATTTATCTTTGTTGGGATGTAAGAAGATATTATCTATGAATTTGTAATGCATTACCAAATTACTATATATATATATATATATATATATATATATATATATATATATATATATATATATATATATATATATATATATATATATATATATATATATATATATATATATATATATATATATATATATATATATATATATATATATATATATATATATATATATATATATATATATATATATATATATATATATATATATATATATATATATATATATATATATATTACCGCAAAAAAAGCTCCAAAGATCTGTGCCTAAGATAGAAGTTCACCCTGATAATCGCGCGTGCGCATTAAAAGCCAAGGGGTGTATGTATGCACTCGACATCCCCCCCCCATCAGAACTTTTAACTAACACGTGACCAGTTCAATTAATTGCATAAAACAGGTACAATGGCCCAAAAAAACATGCGGTGTCGAAAATACTCTCCATGGAAAAAAATGGAAAAATATTCGAGAACTCATGGGTACAACCGTAATTTTATTATTATTATTATTATTTATTTATTTGGAAATTGTACAGCTTTACATTTAGTAAAAGTATATAAAATAAAAAATAGTTTCATTTGTAAAAAAAGACAATTCCACAATACTTCTAGCATCTGTGAAACTGCATCTAACAATTGCGATATTTTGTATTAAATACCAATATACGATGAATCGATTTTCTTTAAATCCAGGTGACATTTGATGTAATTGAATTTTTCCCTTAAAATATCGTTTCCGATTTGAAAATACAAGTTTTACTTGTATTTTCAAGTCCGAAGAATAAACATAATTTATATGTTTTTTTTGACATCTCATCAAAGATGAAGAAAAATATGGAAGTCTGGGCATTTACAAGGCTGACGACCGTCATAGGCTGGTTTAGGTGATCACTTACACACGTGTAACATTCACCAATTCTACCCATTATTGACAACCACACTACTCAAATTCTTGGAAGTTCTATATATATATATATATATATATATATATATATATATATATATATATATATATATATATATATATATATATATATATATATATATATATATATAAACAAATACAAACCAATTTTGAAACGTTATTCTTGAATCACTAGATCTTCACTAGAGACATCTATTGGTGAGATGAAAAGAAGCTTTTTATTGAGCAGAAACTCTTTTATTAGGATGTGAGTTCCGAATCCTGGATTATAATCACACACGTGAGAAACGCCAGAAAATATCATTTTCATTTTCATCGTCAGCCCTGTAAATAACCAGACTCCCATATTCTTCTTCATCTTTGATGAGATGTCAAAAAATAATAGGAGATGGTTGAATGATGAAGAAGCAAATATTTTTGCAAAGACATATTGGTTTGGCGTTCTGTCCTCTCGCATACCCACTCTACTACAATTTGATGCCTATTTCTAATAATGAGCTGGAATAGTGTAAAATTTATGTATTTTTGTTTAAAATATTTCTCTTTTTGAAATTTCAATAAAAACACATTTTCGCTACTTGCAAATTTAAATATTCAAATAGTTGAAATTCCAGTCATGCGTTTGTTTTATTGTAACTAGTTGAAAATCCGTTTTGCTTTCAATGAAACAGTTCTGGTCGGGTATGTTTTGAAATTCACCTACTCGAGTCTAATATTATAAGGCACGTGTTTGCATAACATTGTTTACCTCGAAACACGTGCCCAACACGTGCGATTCATAATCCCGACACGAAACTGTTGCTCTTGATAAAAAATAATCCGTGAAAATGATCCAATTACGGAAAAAGGTTGCAAAACTAAAAACTCTTACAGCCCTATTGTTTGTTTTTTAGGGTAGAAAGCTTTTCATATTATGAAATCAATACATTGGGCTTGAGTTACATATTAGGGGTGGTTTTATCATTATTCACAGATTGAATAAAACAGGAGAAAAATATTTTTTTTCATCTCAACATAGATTGACGACGAATATGGCAGTCTAGATATTTACATTGGCTGGTTAAGCGATTACTTTAGTGAATGATTATTTCGACACTTCTTGATCATGCCAAGTTTTTCTCAGTCTTCCTCTTTTATTTCCAGCTAAAAATACACAGACTTCCATATTCTTTTATTAATTAAAGTTTCACTTAGTAAATACTGGTATTTTTCAAACACTTTACCGCACCCGACAGTGCACAGGGCACAGCATCATTTAAACCCAGAGTTATCTTAATCGTAAACACATGAAGGAAAGGTGATCAGCCCTCCGCTTCAGGTACCAGTCCAGGGTGATATTGAATAAAAATTAGAGTGAAAAAATCACTATTTATACTTATTTGAACCCCTCTGTGAATCGAAGCCTAGCTTCCAGTACGGTAGCCAAGGGTGCTGACCATTACACTGCGGAAGCGGACGGATTGTGGTATTTAAGTATAACTTAAATTAAAAATGGATAGATTTTTACTACAAATAGACTGCCAAATCAATTTATGAAAGTCTATATTCTTTTTCGTCTATACTGAGGTGATAAAAATATACTAATATTTATTTCCACTATGGAGATGGACACGATATCGACATGCTTTTAAAGATATTTTGCCTTTTTTTCAAAGGCAAATTATAAATATTTTGTGAAGTTGATTATATTTTAATTTATTTCAGTATATTCAAGGGAATTTAAATCGAATACCTAATTGGTCATGAAAGTGAGTCTTTATTCGGTTAAGTTAGGGGCTGCTCGCAGAAGGGTTGGTTTGTCATGCCTAACGGAGGAGAAGTGATCGCGTTGGGGAGGGGGGGGGGTGAGTTCGGACTCGCAACTCCATTAAGGAAGGAACAAGTTAGAAAGGAAACTGCGACAAAGAACTGGATAGAATATTGTAACAAAGTAAATAGAAGGCACATAGAATCACGAGAAGATAAAGTTTTCATACTCGACATGGTATATTATGCACCCTGTAATCTATGTACCTATATAAAGACAGGTTATATGCAGGGGTGGGCTGCCATTTTTTTTAACAAGGGGCTCGTGGATGGAGGGGGAAGGGGGAGGGGGGAGGTGTATCATTTTGTTTTTACAATCCAAAATACACAATAATTAAAGAAAATAAAAAAAATAAATATGGATTTGGTGTTTAGTTTGTAGAAACTCATTTTAATTTATGTATTCATTTTAAATCAAACACAGATTTTTTGAGTCTACTAAGTTGTATTTTATTAACATTTATATTAACATTTATTGACATTCGTTTGAAAATGCCATAACTAGGCGAAACAATTGTCACAATATTATTTTTCATGTATTTTTGTTAGTAAAATACAACTTAGTAGACTCAAAAAATCTGTTTTTGATTTAAAAATAATATATAAATAAAAAATACTTATATGAACATCAAACGACAGAATATAGATTAATATTTATGGTAGAAAATTCTTCAATTCAACAAATCAAATATTCAATATAAGTTGTAAATGTACTTACCTACCTCAGATTTCAAGAGAGAAACGTTCCAAGATTGGCGCAGAAATTTCATGTTGATTAATTGTATTATTATAATTTTTTTTTATTCATTTAATATAAGTATTTACATTTTTATTTATGACATAATACATTTGAATCATTTATACATATGGAGAACTTTTATATTTCGATTCGCTGTGCCTCTCCATAAAAGAGACTGTGCTCTTGTGCTTGGAGAGGGACTTACACTCGTGGTTAATGTTATATAATTGAAGATATTATAGTTTTTTTTGTATATTATGTACTATATTATGACAAATAAATTTTGTTTCATAAAAAGAGTTCAATAAGTGGCTTAATATTTAGTTTCAATATGTTTTATTATATTTTTAAACATTAAAAACGATCTCCTGAAAAATCAAGTTTTTTGATATATGACGTTGTTGAAAGGAGTGAGCGATATATGGTATAAAGCAATTAAAAATACCCAAACTCACATAGTTCCAATTTACACGAGACCTCAAATTGAATTATTCAAATATATTTTCAATTTTCCATTTTGATACTGTAATTACATCCCTTGCGTAGAGAGAGGGTTGTCACCCCCGGTATACAAGTAAAAAACAAATTGCTGTTTAAATCGACCTCAAATTGGGCGCGAAATAAGTTTTTTTGGGCGCGTAGTTATTGTACTATGAAATGATAAACTAAGAGGGGCAGCCAATAAGTTGAGATAAAGAAATACATTTTATAACTGTAATATTTTCTCTATCCTTTTGTACTTATTTTATAGTATGTATTTAAAATGATTTTTTATGAGGGTTGTTTGTCACTTTATATCTATATATCAAACTATGTAATGCCCTAAAATGTGTTTTGACCTCATATTATAAATTTGCTTTCAAAATTCTGTATGTACACATATCGCTCCCTCCTTTCAAGAACGTCATAAATCAAAAAAACTTGATTTTTAGTTTAAAAATATAATACAATGCATTAAAAACAAATATCAAGCCACTTATTGAACTTTTTACTGTGCAACAGATCTTTTTAGGTAAAACCTGAAGGTTTTTCTCCATTTGAAAAATATTTAGTATATTTAAAAAAAAAAAAAATTAAACAATACCATTTTTTTCAAAATGCAAAAGCATCACTTTCTGACCTGTAACGGGTAAATATTAAGTTAAAAATATGTCTCCTTTGCTGGGATATAGTAAATTTTCTAGGCATTCCGAAAACATGCATAACTGAAAATTGTAGATTTTTTATTTATCACGTTCTTGAAAAGAGTGAGCGATATGTATTATATAAATACACAAATATATAATGAGATTTATCCATGCATGTTTATAAACTATTTAAAAACTAACTAACTACCACGCCGCTTCCTTAAAGAGGTAGAAAGAGAGAAAAGAACACCATTTTTAAATGTAGTTTTTTTAGACCACAATTGCCAAGTCAATTAATAAATTACCATATTTCCATTATTATTGAAGAAAAAAATCTTGTCATAAGTAACTTCTACGTTGAACTGATCTAGTAGTAGTGACAAAAAGTTCTCACTCAAAAAATTGTTTAAAAAAATCTGAGTGCCTTTTCGGGCAGCCCTCGCAGTCATCGGGGGCCGGTAATGACACACGCAGACTATAGGGGTCGGGTGAGTGATTAAAGGGATGATTATGGGGTAGGTGGTCGGGAGGTGGGCTAGGAGCGCATGGAAGGTGTAGAGTGCGCGAAATGCTTGCGCCATTTCACAACAGATGCGGACAAAGCGCCGAATCAAAGGCGATCCGGCTTATTTGTATTTACATACTATCATGTCGAGCATGTGGGAGGGAAGGGGCGATTATAATATCGGCGCTTTGTGACGTCACACTACCCTAAAGTAATTCGTGGGCTAGTTTGTTCAATTTTTACTATAATATCCAATGCTTTTTTGCCATGTTAGGGCGCTTGTGTATTACACGGAATTTTACTGTTCGGCAGTCCGGTTAGCATGATAAAACATATCGCTCACTCCTTTCAACAACGTCATATATCAAAAATCGTCTATTTTCAGTTGTGCATGTTTTCAGAATGCCCTGAAAATGTACTATATCCCACCAAAAGTGGCATATTTTTAAATTAATATTTACCCGCTCCATATACTAAATATTTTTGAAATGGAGAAAAAACATTCATATGTATTTATATATATATATATATATATATATATATATATATATATATATATATATATATATATATATATATATATAAAAACCTATATATATATATATATATATATATATATATATATATAAACCTATATATATATATATATATATATATATATATATATATATATATATATAAACCTATATATATATATATGTATATTTATTTATTTATATATTTTTATATATATTCATCGCAAGATATACACCTATATTATTATTGATTCTGGTTGATCATACTTCCATCTTCTTTCACATAAACGCTAGACGTTTCATCTCCGAAATGCCGTCTATTTGAACGGTGTACCGCTGTCGCACGAGTGATTTTCCAATCGCACAATTTCACAGATCCACAAATCCAGATAGATTCGGTCGGAGCATATTGTCACCACTTGACTCCTTCCTTCCACAGGGCTTAATATAGCGCCACGCGCGTCGGGTGACAAACAGAGGGATGCGTGTGTGCCGAGGGTGGGGATGCTCTTTGATGACGTCACGCACCCCCTCTTTTGGTGCGGGTGGATGACAAATTATAGTCTCAAACGAAATCAAAATGTGGTCCAGAACTGACAAGACCAAATAAGCGTCGAGAAGCTCAAAAGCATATTACCTCCTCACATTTGGATTTGAAAAGTAGATTCAATTGAAAATTTTTCTTAATTTTTTTTTTGTTTTAAATTGGAAATGCAACAGAATATTTAACAAAAATAACATAATGTAATAAAATCATAAAAATAACATTCCAATTAGAGGTTTTCACTTGAGTAATCTAAACATAAAAATAAACTGCCATGTACATAAACTACATAAACAAACTTACATTATCTGTTTTTATCAAATAATATAAATTTTCTTCAAAACAACTAGTCAAATAGACATCAACAATATTTGTCTTAAACGTATTAAAAGTAACATTATTGATGTCTATTTCATTAAGCATTACATTGCATTACATATCGCAGGCTAGATTAAAAATGAATTTTGGTAGGACTTGGTGAGCATTTTCGGGATTTTAAATAAATTTAATTCAATTTAATTTATTCAATAATTAACGTTTATACGAAAAACTCACATTTAATGCGTAGGTATATATTAATAACAGAAATTACAAAGTATGAAGTAAAAAGACTTTTGATAAAGTTGTAGAAGATTTATAATCCAGGATTCGGACCTCACATACACTGTGTTTCGAATTTGAACCATATATATATATATATATATATATATATATATATATATATATATACATATATATATATATATATATATATATATATATATATATATATATATATATATATATATATATATATATATATATATATATATATATATATATATATATATATATATATATATATATATATATATATATATATATATATATATATATATATATATATATATATATATATTTATATCATTTGCACATACAAGTCGTTTGGATGGCTTTCTACCAGTTAAAAGTATAAATAAACACAAAACGTGCGGTTTCCATCTGTGCCCGCAACGCATGACAAATTAAATAGGGAGAAGACACGACGGGTGATAATCCCAAATCCTGGATTGCAAATGCCAAGCACAATAACCGCGGTATTGTACCGCTCTGCGCGCGGAAACCTAAGCCTTCTCTGTCACCGAGAGGCGAGCATCTATCTGTCACGGAAACATAAGCGCGCTGCTCTCAAAGGGTTAAATTATTGAGGGCGCCAGGCGATAGTGCACCAACCCACAAAGGAGAGAAATTGAAGGTCGTGTACATAATTACAGTCAAACTTGGTGACTTATTTAAGTCTTTATAAAATTAATTAAATTTGTTTTCACCACTTTTTTATTCATACAATTAAACCTACCGGTTTCGACAATGCCTTGTCAACATCAGGGTTTATTTTAAATCAAAAACATTAAAAACATTAAAATACTCTCACCAAAAACTTCCACACACTCCGTAAAAATCCTACATTTAGGAATTTTATAGGTGTGGAAGTTTTTGGTGAGAGTATTTTAATACAACATTTTGAGTGTGTCTAAATACTTGTTCACAAAATCTGGATTATCTCCAATAACATCTCACCAATAGTTGTCTCTAGTGAATTCAAGAACAAGGTTTCTAAATTGGTTCATATATATAGAACTTCCAAGAATTTGAGTAGTATGGTTGTCAATAATGGGTAGAATTGGTGAATGTTACACGTGTGTAAAGTGATCACTTAAACCAGCCTATGACGGTCGTCAGCTCCGTAAATGCCCAGACTTCTATATTCTTCTTCATCTTTGATGAGATGTCAAAAAAAAAGTATTTTAATGATTTTAACCTGAATGTTTTTTCTCCATTTGAAAAATATTTAGTATATTAAAAAAATTAATTAAACAACACATTTTCTTCAAAATGCAAAAACTACACTTTCTGCCCTGTAGCGGGTAAATATTAAGTTAAAAATATGCCGCTTTTGCTGGGATAAATATCATTTTCTGGTCATTCCGAAAACATGCACAACTAATAATTGACGATTTTTGAAATATATGTCGTTGTTGAAAGGAGTGAGCGATATTCAAAACGTTGCAAATAAATGAAATTGTTATTCGCACTTCAAAACAATATTATTCAACCATTATCCCACCTACCATCACATGGTCGCTTGCACACGATGCGTAGGTACTCATTTGTGTATCTATCGCCCCATCTTGATTCGGAATCCACTCGCGCAGAATAAAGGGGCATGTTTGCCGGGCCCGGGCATTGAGTCGAGTGTTTGATGGCAGCGCCACAATGCCGCCAGACAATGGAGGAGTGTTGTGAAAAGAATCGGAAATCGGCGGGCAAACGATGTGTTTGCCACATTAAATATGTACGAATCGGGGAATGAATGGGTTTTCTATCACATCACAGTGCGATTCACCGGTTGATTTGGTTCTACCTACCCGGTATATTATACATAATACTGTAGATACTTAGTATAATTTGATACTGTAACTACCCGGTATATTATGACACGGTACTTACCTAGAATATTATGATAATATATATGAACTTGAATGTTTTTCGCAGATACTTTGTGGCACATTTTATAAAATTTATAAAACATTTAGGATTTTTTGGGGAATGTAATTTATTTTGAGTATTTGAATATTTTTAACGTTTTAGTATTTAACAAACCCTGACGATGACAAGGTTCTTGTCGAAACCGGTAGGTTAAATTGTACTGATAATAAGAAAGTGGTTAAAACAAAATAATGGGTAGAATTGGTGAATGTTACACGTGTGTAAAGTGATCACTTAAACCAGCCTATGACGGTCGTCAGCCCCGTAAATGCCCGACTTCCATATTCTTCTATTCATCTTTGATGAGATGTCAAAAAATAATATGAAAATAACTCCTGTAATTGGAGATAATCCAGATTTTGTGAAAAAGTATTTGGACACACTCAAAATGTTGTAAAATAAAGTTGTTTAATTTTATGCAGTTGATAATATATATGTTTGAGTAAGCATATGAAACTTTTTTACGTATTTTTGGTAAATTTATTTTTTTATTTTTAATTTTATTTTTAGCAATTAAATAACTTGATGAGATATTAGATTTTGAACAAAAGAACATTTAAATTTGTTTTTCGGATATACATTGAATATTTAATATTTTAAATTTTATTTACTTATTTCTTAATCATTTCGAAAATAGTTTTTTTTTACGAAAGGTTTTCAGAAGGAACGTTAAGTGGGGTTTCTAATCCTTTTTATATCTTACTTGTTTTTTACACCATAATTAGAATCCTAAGATTTGAAAATTTGAAGAAGTGGCATTCAAAGAACTGAATTTAGGGGTAGTTTTTGGGGAAATTCATGAAAGTGGAAATATCTCGAAAACTAAGGCACTTTTACTGAGCTCATATTTTCATTTTTGGTGAGTCAAAAGGTGACCTAACACCCCGTAAAAGGAATACGTTTGATTATGGGACACCCTGTATATACGTCTGTTTGTTTCAGTAATTTTAAATTAACAACACAATTGATTAATTAATTATTTTTAATTTAAGCTTTACTTGGTTTATAATAAGTACCACTATTTTTATATTTATATTTATATTTGTCCGCCTCCGTGGTGTAATGGTCAGCGTATTTAGCTACCGTGCTGGACGTCCCAGGTTCGATTCCAAGGGGGGGTGAGAATAAATATTAGCGATTTTACACTCTAATATTGAATTTATATTACTCTGGACTGGTCCCTGAAGCGCAGGAGTGATCACCTTGCCTTCATATAATTAACGATCAAGATAACATTGCGTCAATTCGATGCAGTGCCCTATGCACCATTGGCTGCGGATAAGGGTTAGAGAGAGAGGTATTTATAATACTTCTTCTTCTTCTTCTTATTGTAGGTCTTGCGGCCTGTTTTTAAGAGGGATTAGCCTTCTGCGACGTCGATTCCCAGCTATCGACCCATCTCTTTGGTGGTCTGCCCGGGAGTCGTCTACCATGGGGTTGGCCGTACAGTGCGATGCGGGGAAGTCTGGATGGTTCCATTCTCCTCACATGCGCATACCATTGTCTCCTTCGTTGCCTTCCCCATCTAACGACATCTACTTAAAATACTTACCATTTTTTTTAAGTAGTAGGCTAGTTTTTACTAACTGAGTAAAGCTTGAATTAAAAATAGATAGATATTACCGCAAAGTGACTGCCTAATCAATTAACGAATTAATTTAATCTAATAGTTAGTTTGGGTAATTGTTTAAACCGTAATTAGAATACCAAACACTTTATTCCCCTAAATTGAAACGAGTGTGCTAGACCGTGAGATTGCCGAGAAACGCCCCAATTAGCGCCAAGCTTCGGGTATCGTTTAAACACCGACGGACAATAGAGACAATTCAAAGTACACAGCACTTCCTCGCGGTTTGCGGTTAAACCCCGGTTCGCCGTGGAAACGTCCAAATTGACGTTGACAAGCCCTTTAAACATTTTAATTAAGGAAAAATATAATTACGATTTTTAAGAGATAATTGTTTTATTGTGGTTTTGATTAAAATTTTATATCACGCGACTTGGATACAGAAAAAAAATGCCTCGGGGCTAGGGTGAGCGTACCGTTGTCGGACACTGACATAATTACGGTCATCCGAAATAGGATTAAACTGATTTCCACATGTCGCTTACTCCTTTCAAGAACGTCATAAATAAAAAAACTTGATTTTTCAGGAGAACGTTTTGAAAGTTTAAAAATATGATACAATGTATAAAAAATAAATATCAAGCCACTTACTGAACTTTTTACTGTGCAACAGATCATTTTAGGTAAAACCTGAATGTTTTTTCTCCATTTGAAAATATTTAGTATATTTAAAGAAATAATTAGATAATACCTTTTCTTCAAAATGCAAAAACAACACTTTCTGCCCTGGAGCAGGTAAATAATATTCTCAATATTATTAATATTTAAAGCATTTACCTTGTGGTTAGTCATTTTTACCTATTTATTTTTTTTACGAAAATGTTAATAAAATTAGTATTTAACCACTCACCGAGATTTTTACGTCTACCGCTTTCGAGACGTACCCGTTTCTTCGTCAGGACAATCACTAACACAGCATGCAAACAAAAGTTTTTTTTTTGTGTTTTGAGTGTGTAAATGGTGCTATGGTGGTGAAGGGTAGTATTGTTTGCATGCTGTGTTAGTGATTGTCCTGAAGAAGAGACAAGTACGTCTCGAAACCGGTAGACGTAAAAATCTCGGTGAGTGGTTATATACTAATTTTATTAACATTTTTGTAAAAAAAAATAAAGAAGGTACCTAAATAATAAGTTAAAAATATGCCTCTTTTTCTGGGATATGGTACATTTTCTGGGCATTCCGAAAACATGCACAACTGAAAATTGACGATTTTTTATTTATGACGTTCTTGAAAGGAGTGAGCGATGTATCACTCAATTTTGGGTGCTTTGCCTATAAAAAAAAATCCAACATTTTTAATATGTCCAAATACTTGTCAACAAACATTAACTTATTTTTACACCTTTTTTTGACATCTCAACATAGATGAAGAAGAATATGAAAGTATGGGTATTTACAGGTCATATGACCTGTCATAGGCTGGGTAAGTGATCACTTTACACACGTGCACAATTAGAATCACGTCAGAAAAAAATCAATTAGACAATCACTCAAAACTGGAAACAAACATATCCCCAATACTTAAAAATAATTTAAAAATGCTCAAATGCAACACAAAACACAGCCAACAATGTTAAATTTATTTATTTTTATTTTTTATAAACCCTTATCAGTACTCTAATGGTGCATAGGGCACTGTATCATATAAACGCAGCGTTATCTTGATCGTTAACACATGAAGGAAAGGTGATCAGCCGTCAGTCCACAGGATAATATTGGATAAATATTATAATGAAAAAATCACTTATTTGACCCCATCCCCCCTGGGAATCGAACCCGGAACCTCCAGAACGGTAGCTGAACGTGCTGACCATTGCACTACGGAGGCGGGCAAATTACGAAATTACATATACTTAGGAATAAAAAATATCAACAGCCTCTCTTTAGAAATTAAAAATATAAAAGACACAAAAACTCTAAAAAATAAACATAATGATCACTATAAACATACAAAAACTAAACAAGATAGCTACCTTGCACCGCATAAAAATATATGTTCCCCAATAATTTTTTTTTAAATGTATAACATATCCCTATCAAGAACAAAAAAGAAGAAAAAAGTCCCTCTCTAAGCACAAGAGCTCAGTCTCTTTTTTAGAGAAACACAGCGCAACTAAAATTATAAGTATTATTTTTTGACATCTCATCAAAGATGAAGAAGAATATGGAAGTCTGGGCATTTACGGGGCTGACGACCGTCATGGGTTGGTTTAAGTGATCACTTTACACACTAATATATTATTAGATTAAAACCAATATTTTTACACTTTACACACGTGTAACATTTACCAATTCTACCCATTATTGACAACCACACTACTCAAATTCTTGGAAATTCTGTATACAGTATATGAACCAATTTAGATACCTTGTTCTTGAATCACAAGAACTTCACTAGAGACATCTATTGGTGAGATGTAAAGAAGCTTTTATTTAGCAGAAACTCTTATATTAGTATGTGAGGTCCGAATCCTGGATTAAAATCACACACATGAGAAACGCGTCATGGGCTGGTTTAAGTGATCACTTTACACACGTGTAACATTCACCAATTCTACCCATTATTGACAACCACACTATTCAAATTCTAAAGTATTTGGACACACTCAAAATGTTGTAAAATTATAAGATTGTATAAAGGAGAAATTGTATTAATAAATGTAACTATTGTATATTTAATACTAAAATTAATATGATTTAAATGTTACCTAGGTTTAGAGAAAATTAAATAGCAATTTGTCGTCAATCGGGCCTTAAGAAAACACCCTTATGAAGCAGAACTTTTGATAAAAAATATTTATTTTGAAGACACAAATCACAGGTAAAAAGTGCAATGACTTTTTTGAATATGTAAAGCGGCGTATAATTTATTATACACGCTCAACAGTGTAATATTAGATGGGATCAGATTAGTTCACGGCGCTGTGACGTCACGAGGGTGCAGCCGACGTCATCATGCAATTATAAACCAATTCTGGGTCTTGATGACTATCATAGGATGGGTTTATCAACCATATAATTTGAGTAGCCGAACTATGCCATATACCCATTCGGTGTTCTGAACACCGCTGTAGTAACCATGAATTTCAGAGAAATTTCTAACTAAATGACTAACCAATATTCACGCCGCTTTTCAGCAGCAACAGGCAGAGAGAACAGAATACAATGCCGTACCAATCTGTCTTTGCAAACATTCTTCGCCTCTTCCACGTTCATGCATCTCCTCATACATACATACCCGCTGAATTGTTTCGACTCCTAACCTGACCGCTTTCAAGTATTTGGCATACTTGATCGGGCCAAGTTTTTCTCGGTCTTCCTTAGCCCCTTTTTCCAATCACATTCGTCTCATACATTTGTTTTACCGCTCTTTCCTATCTCATTCGTTCTACATGTCCAAACCATCTCAACACACCTTTCTTAATTTTATCGATAATGCTTTTCTCAGCTTTGCATTCCTTGTTTCATTTCACTATTCGAACATCTATCATACATCGTTTTTCGCACATTATTCTGAGATATCGCATTTCGACTGCATGCAGTCTACTTTCATCCTTATTTTGCCAACTCCATGTTTCACTTCCATACATTAGGGTCGGAGCCAGGAGTCCATTGTGTACTGCCAGTTTAGCTTTCGCTGGTAGGTTCTAACTAAATGAGTTACCAATATTCACGCCGCTTTTCAGCAGAAGCAGGCAGAGAGAACAGAATAGAACGCCATACCAATCTGTCTTTGAAGACAATTTTCGCCTCTTCGACATTCATGCTTCTCTTCATACATACTGCTTGATTATTCCGACTCTTGATCTGACCGTGTCAAGTATTTGAAATACTTGATCGTGCCAAGTTTTTCTCAGTCTTCTTCTGATTCTATTTCCAACTAAATTTACGCCATGTATTAATTAGTTTAGAGCGTTCTGTCTTCACTCATTCGATTGACATGCCCAAACCATCTCAACACACCTTTCTTAATTATTTTAACCGTTATTTTATTTAAAAAAATTAGTATATAAACAATAAATATGGCAGTGAAAAATAAATAAATTTAATTAAATACATTTAAGGGGTCCGGTCAAGAGTTGGAATAATCAGCGTGCATGTATTACGATATGTATTAATGTGGAAGAGGCGAAGATTGTTTGCTAAGACAGATTGGTGTGGCGTTCTATTCTCTCTGCCCACCCCTGCGAGAAAGCAGTGTGGTATGAGAGTTTTTTTTAGGTTTGAACTACACAAATAAGGACGAAGAGAAAATTTAAGGTACGTATACTATTTCAACATTTATTTTGCTTGCATACAAACGAGGTCTCTTTTATGGGAAGATGTAGGTACATGTAGTGTTAAGTCATATTTTCTTATTTTGTTTTTATCTTATGTTTTTTATATTTTCTATTTTTTTTATATTTTCTCATTTTTTCCCTTTTTTTGTTTATTTTAAATATGCTTCTTACCTTATGTTTTTATCATTTATTTCTTTTAAATATGCTTCTTATGCCTATTTATTATACCTGTTTATAGTTTTTATATTTTGCCATGTATTAGTTTTGGTTATTCAAAAAAAACTTTTTTTTAACTTTATTATTTGTGTTCCAGTCTTGTTTACCTTAATCCCATGTCCCAAGATAATAAATGGAAATTACTCATCGGGAATATTATATATATCGTTGTCATACAGGAGAATGTGACCAAGTGCATTTTTTTTTACAAAAACGTCATCATTGACTATTTGATATCTTACTAGCTTAATATTGCCCTGAAAAAACCCAAAGGATTTGTAACTTGGAAGTATAATATATAATAATAAAACCCTAATCCGCACCCCAATGGTGCATAGGGCACTGCTTCAAAGAAACGAAGTGTTATCTTGATCGTTTACACATGAAAGAAAGGTGATCAGCCCTCCGCTTCAGGTACCAGTCCAGGGTAACATTGAATAAATATTACAGTGAAAAAATCACTTATATTTATTTGACCCCCCCTGGAAATCGACCCCGGGACCTTCAGAACGGTAGCCGAGCGTGCTGACCATTACACTACGGAGGCGGACAGATAATATATTGACTTGCTAAAAATAACTAACTGCATTGATAGTTATTTTCTTGCCAAGCAAAAGTGACTTAAATGACCCTCCTGAACATTTTACTTTTTGGTAGTTGGTCACTTTCTCCTCTACGACTACGATATATGACTCATGTATGTAATATGTTTTGAAAAATAAATAAATAAATCAATTTTAATTGTAAACCTAAAATTGAATACGTTTGAAATACGATTAAACTCTTGTTTGCTTGGCAGATTAACTGCCCTAACTTCGACTCCCATTTCACGTTAGTTATATAGCTGGCCAGACGTGTATCCACACGTGTACACGTAGCCTTATTTCCACCCTCGAAAGTGGGGACCCTCCAAAAGCAATAACGTAAGACGCCATCTCGCGTTAGCCAGGGACGCCATCTTAGGGAGAGGAGTCCATATTAGATTTGGGACAGCTATATTTTCCCAATTTCCCAGTCTGGCGGACGGCGTTTCCGGTGCGTTTACCCGCCAAAAGTCAATATCCGGCTATTTCCGTAACTGTGATGGTCAAACTTTACGGAAAAGAAATTAAAAAATGAAATAGTATTTTGATATTTTATTTATTGTTTCGGCATTCGCTTTGTGGTAAGACATCGTTCACTCCTTTTAACAACGTCATTTATCAAAAAACTTGATTTTTCAGGAGATCGTTTTTAAGTTTAAAAATATAATCGTTTTTAAGTTTAGGAATATAATAAGAAGAAAAATAAAACATAATAAGTATTAAAAATAAATATCAAGCGATTTTTTTAACTTTTTACTGTGCAACAGATCTTTTAAGGTTAAACCTAAATGTTTTCCCTCCATTTGAAAAAAATTTGATGTATTAAAAAAAAATTTAACAATACATTTTCTTCAAAATGCAAAAACAACAATTTCTGCCCTGTAGCGGGTAAATATTATGTTAAAAATATGCCGCTTTTGTTGGAATATAGTACATTTTATAGGCATTCCGAAAACACACACAAATGAAAATTGACGATTTTTGATGTATGACGATGTTGAAAGGAGTGAGCGACGAAATGATGAAATTGTAAAAGAAAACACTTGTTTTTTTACCACTTTCAATAAGTTTAAAAAAACAAGTATGTTTATTTACAACAGTATAAAGATATTATTAAAAAAGTAACACGCGAAAGATGCTTTCAATCGAAAAGACAGATTTTCTTTGACAGCACGTAAGTCCAGCAAATGCCTAGAATTCCATATTCTTCTTTATCTACGTTTAGATTATTAATTTTTTATTATTATAAGTTTTATGAATGAACGTATGTACCGTAGAACGGGGCCACTTAAACTTCAATGTGTTACTTGAGCCCAGTACAAAAACATATTTAGATCTGTATTTGGTCTACAATAATGAACGTACCGACATGATTCATTGTTTCCCTGACAGGTGACACTTATTGTCACGATACCTTCATTTTTGTAGACGAAATACAGATTTATTTTTTTTGTACTGGGCTCAAGTAACACATCAAAGTACCCCGTTCTACGGTACCATGAAATATGTAAATTATAAATAAAACACTTGAGTATTATATTTTAACGACTAGTTTCTGAACCTACAGATGGTTCCATCTACATCTAAAAGCATAATTAACTTTGTGATATGGTAATATAAATTACGATCATTCCGAAACTGGTAGTCACGAAGTAGAGTTTTTTTAAAGTGGTATTACACAAAGTGAACGACGAACGATAAGGTGAGTGTTAAAATTATAATCCTGATTTTGAGTAATTGATTCCTATGCAACTTTAAAAAAATAAGATCGAAATATTTCGACTGATACCTAAAGAAAGGGGTTGAACTTAATCAATACCTACAATAATTACCATTTTTTATTCCTAAAATCAGGATATCGATAAGAGATTTTTAAGTATATTTTTCTGTACTTCTTTACAAAAAATTAAAACAGTTTGAGGAGCTCTGGCGAGCCAGACTCCGCCATAATAGTAATCCACCTACCCAATTGTACGCCGAGAATATTAGGTTAGAACCTTCGGACACTCAATTTGAGGTAAGTCTTCCGATTCGATTCCCGCATTCGCAAACCGTTTGATTTTTTTATAAAGGTCTCTACAGGCGTAATCTTTTTTACAAAGCGATGTCAAAAAAAAGTAACTTAAGACGTGGGTAGTTATAAATGCAAGAATTTACGTTACCATGGTACCTGCCTACTAACTAACTATCGTACAATCACAAAAAAAATAGTTTTTAGACATTTTTCATTTTTATAAAAAATATTTGGTCGGATAAACACTGCGGCATTATTTATTTGTAGCTATGAAAAGGTTAATCTTCGCATGGATAATTGCATGAAAGAACTGAAACCGTTGAACTGAATGAACTGAAACAACTGGAACTGTCAAACTGAATGAAACTGAAACTGATGAACTAAATGAATTGAAACAACTAAAACTGTTGAACTAAATGAACTGAAACTATTGAACATAATTAACTGAAAGAAATGAAACAGTAAAACCGAATAAACTGAAAGAACTTAAACTGTTGAATTGAAAGTACTGAAACTGTTGAACTTAAAGAACTGAAACTGTTTAATAAAACATTCACTTTAACAACAAGAAAAAAACATGCACTTACCTGCCACGGATTGTTATCCATCGTCAGGTACGACATGGCGATGGGGTGCCTCCGGGTCCTACCAGGGGATTCTGGAACCTCGGTCCCTGGGGATACAGCTCACTTTCGCTCATAAACACTGAGACACTTCAACACGCACCACTTTTGAAAAATGCAATTTTTTTACCGTCCAATTTTCGTCACTGTCTTCATCAAATATCACCCATAATAGTGTTTTGATTTATTTCTTATTTTTTTATTTTATACATTTTTTTATCAAAATAATTGTATTTTAATCATTACACTCGAATACTTTCACCGACAGTCTATCTTTTGTATTAGGAATAGTAAAAAAATTATAGGGCAAATTTGGTTTGTAATAGAATCAGAAGAAAACCTAGGTTTTGTGTAATATTCGTCATTTAAAAATTCGATATGCGACCTAAATTAAACCATTCATCTTTAAATAATACCAAATATATTTTTAATTTCTTGAAATATCAGGCTGAGATACCATAAACTTTAGGTTTGCTGAGATGGTTTGGGCATGTCAATCGAATGAGTGAAAAAAGAACGGTAAAACAAATTTATGAGGCGAATGCGGCTGGTAATAGAGAAAGAGGAAGACCGAGAACAACTTGGCTTGATCAAGTATTTCGAATACTTGAAATTGTTCAGGACAGGTCAATAATAAAATTTAAGTTATGGTAAAGGTTAAGATAAAGACATAGAAAAGAGAGTGAATTCTGGGAACAGAGTGAATGGTGCACTAAAATCAGTTTTAGCAAATAAAAATCTATCAGCAAAAGCTAAACTGGCAGTACACAACGGGGTTCTGGTTCCAACCCTTGTGTACGGAAGCGAAACGTGGAGTTGGCAAAAGAAGGATGAAAGCAGACTGAATGCAGTCGAAATACGATCCCTCAGACGAATGTGTGGCAAAACGATGTTTGATAGATGTTCGAATGATGAAATAAGGAAAGAATGCAAGGCTGAGATAGGAATTATCGACAAAATTAAGAAAGGTGTGTTGAGATGGTTTGGAGATGTGGAACATACGTTCCACATGTCGTACGAGTGAGGAAAGAACGGTTAAACAAATTTATGAGGCGAATGTAGTTGGAAAAAGAAGCAGAAGAAGAGCGAGGAAAACCTGGCACAATCAGGTATGTCAAATACTTGAAAACGGCCGGGTCAGGGGTCGTAATAATCGTCGGGTATGTATGAGGAGATGCATGAATGTAGAAGAGGCGAATTTAAATAATATATGGGTGAATCTGGAAATGTTGGTTGACGGCCTCTTCTTATGTACCGCAATAGAATTAATGAAAGTTTGGGAATTTGTAGTTAGGAAATAGAAGCACGGAAGACCGAGGAAAACTTGGCATGATCAAGCATGCGTCGGAATAATCGGCGGGTATGTCTGAGGAGATGCATGAATGTGGAAGAAGCGAAGATTCTTCGCAAAGATATATTGGTGTGGCGTTCTATTCTCCTTGACTACCCCTGCGGTGAAGCGACGTGACAGTTCCAAACGATATATACAATGTATACATATCCATGTGATAAATGATATTTGTAAGAGTTCCAAGAATTTGAGTAGTGTGATTGTCAATAATGGGTAGAATTGATGAATGTTACACGTGTGTAAAGTGATCATTTAAACCAGTCTATGACGGTCGTAAGCCCCGTAAATGCCCAGACTTCCATATTCTTCTTCATCTTTGATGAGATGTTAAAAAATAATACCTCCTGAACATTTTACGTTTTGTCAGTTGGTCACTTTCTCTTGTACGACTACGATATATTTACAATATAATTCGTTAAAATAATGAAATATGATATTGTAATGAATATTCAAATGATATTTGAATATTTTTTTTTAAGCTTAACATGATAAAAAAATATCTTTTAATCCTGGAGTTATATTTAATTTTCCGAATTCCGGGAATAAAACAAAATCTTTCCCTCCAAATTAAACGACAAACACAGAAAAACAAATCCCCGTCTGATCCGAATCATCCAATTGGGATGAGGTATCCCTTATTCCCCTCCATAAATATTTTTCCTCGGTTTTTTCCCAGTTATCTTGCCGTAATTATTTTTGTATTTGTCTAATCTCATTCCGCGCTGAAAGAAAGAAGAAACTTTGGAAGAAAGCGCGGAAAGTTGGAGGGGAAAAAAGAACAAAGGAATTCGAAATTTTCCTTTATATATACAAATATTTTTTTCAGCGTCTCACAATTGAAATTTTGTATTTTTTTCATCCCCTTGTTGGGGAGGAATTAAAAATAAATGGTTAGGGGATTATCGTAATGAAGATTCTAACCGTTTTGTTTTATGATAAAAAAAAATTCATTCATAGGCGCAGGGCTGCTTATTTTTCTCATATTTCAATTTACGTTCAAGAAAACATAATGTCAATACGATCAATTGTCGGTAGTGTGAATAGGTAGTTGGACATGTACACAAAAGAGGTGGTCCTGGTTTCAACACTTATGCACGGAAGCGGAGCGTGGAGTTGGCAAAAGAAGGATGAAAGCAGACTGAATGCGGTCGAAATACGATCCCTCAGACGAATGTGTGGCAAAACGATGTATGATAGATGTCCGAATGGTGATATAAGGAAAGAATGCAAAGCTGAGACAAGCATTATCGATAAAATTAAGAAATGTGTGTTGAGATGGTTTGGACATGTAGAACGAATGATTGAGGAAAAAACGGTAAAACAAAAATATGAGGCGAATGTAATTGGAAAAAGGAGCAGAGGAAGTGCAAGAAATACTTGGCTTGATCAGGTATGTCAAATACTTGAAAGCGATCAGGTTGGGAGTCGAAATAATCGGCGGGTATGTATCAGAATATGCATGAACGTGGAAGAGGCGAAGACATAGTGGGTGGCGTTCATTCTCTATGCCTACACCTGCGGGAAGCGGCCTTATGGTTATTTAGTTAGAGTTGCTTAAGTTGGTAACCCTACCTAAATAAAGCCAGCTAATCATTTTATTATTGTTGCAAACTTGTCTATTTTTCACTGTAGGTACTAAACTGTACCAACTTATTTTGTGATATTCCTTTATTTTTTTAAATGTTGTAATATTTGTAATTTAATGTACATAATATTTTTTATAACGTAAATGAACGTCTCGTCATGGGTTTTGATGGTCATCAAAAAATAAAATAAAACATGTATTGTAAAAAGAACCTAATAAAAAATAAATTAAATAGATATCACTTCAAAGCGACTGCCGAATCAATTAATGAAATTTTGATTGCGTCATA
Organism: Brachycentrus maculatus; assembly: GCF_059751285.1. Classification (NCBI taxonomy): domain Eukaryota; kingdom Metazoa; phylum Arthropoda; class Insecta; order Trichoptera; family Brachycentridae; genus Brachycentrus; species Brachycentrus maculatus. The sequence goes on from NW_028280769.1 coordinate 1,967,652, forward strand.
TTTTGAAATCAATTTTTTTGTTCACAAATTCTGGATTCGGTTCACAAAGGAGTTATTTATATCAAGTTTTTATCATTATTGATATCTCAAACAAAGCCGATGAAGAATAAGGAAATCTGGGCATTTACAGGGCTCACGACCTGTCATTGGCTAATTTCAGTCGTAGACGTCCCCCTACAAGTAGCATTTTAAAGATCTTTTCAATTGAAGCATAAATACAGTGTCCATTCTTTTTAGTTTGGTTTTAATTGTTTTTGAACCAATATTCTTAGTTCCTCAATTATTCGCACCCAATGGTGCATAGGGTACTGCACAAAATATACGCAATGTAAAGAAAATAGTTAATTACGTAATGGCAAGGTGATCAATATTACGCCACAGGTACCATTCCAGGCTAGTATTGAATTAATAGTAGAGTGAAAAAAAATAATTGTATTTATTTTTACCCCACTGAAAATCGAACCTGGGACATGGGTAAGATCATGAGTTTAATGGTGAATGTTACACGTGTATAAAGTAATCACTTAAATCAGCGAATGCCTGGTCGTAAGCCTTGTAAATACCCAGAATTCCAAATTCTTCTCTATCTATGTTGAGATGCCAATAAAATACTATAAATTTGTCTGGTAAGAAATAAGATGAAGTTTATGTAACTCATACCTTTTGAAAATTACAGTGTTGAACTTTGCGCACTTTTGTTTTCCGATATTCAACCGCGAATTAATTTCACGTTGGAAGATATAAATTCAGGCGCAATAAACACGTGGCACTTATGAAATACTTCAAAATAAACTTAAAAAATAAACTAATAACAAACATTAAAATTAAAATTGATCAAGGTCTCGTCAATAACGCGAACAACATGCTTATAATAACTACGTATCTATAATATAAACTGAAAAATATTTTAATATTCTTACGCAAAAATGTGAAATGCTAGGAAATATAACGCACTGAAAGAATTTATTGAAGTGTCAAAAAATTGTTGCAAGCTGTTCCATAGACGTAAGCTTGAAAATTGATCATAGATAAAAAATAATGTTTCCAATGCCTCCAAGATAATAGAAGGCATTGCATTCACATACTAAATTAAATCAATATGCTGCATTTTTCCACAAGGCTATATCTATTTTTTATAATTAAAATACAACTTCGATTTTAAAACGAAATTACATATTAATTATAAAATGGAAAATCAAAAAGTTAGTGCTTCAAATATGAATTATAACCAATTTTTTTATTTATATTTTACTTATATCTACTAGAGTTTACTAAATTGTATTTTATAGTTAAAAACTTTTTCTTCTAACTATTATCTGCACCCAATGGTGCATAGGGCACTGCATCGTATTGACGCAGTGTTATCTTGATCATTACTTCCGTGACGGCAAGGTAATCACTTCTGCGCTTCCGGGACCAGTGCCGGGAAATTTTAAATACATATTAGAAACTAATATTTATTATCACCTTCCCGGGAATCGAACTCGAGACGTCCAGCACCGTAGCTAAACACGCTAACCATTACACCACGAAAGCGGACGTTATTGTTAGAAACACATAAAAATAATAATTTCACCTTGTTATTGCATTTTCAAACTACTGCCATAAAATTTTATTTTTGTGTTTTTAACAATAAAATACAATTTAGCAGACTCTAAAAATCAGTATTTGATTTTAATATTAAATATTTAAATTAAATCGGAGTTCTACAAATTAAACGCCAAATGTATAAATGAGTTTCACTTAGTAAATATAACTGACTATCTAACTAATCAACCATCACGCCGCTTCCCCACAGGGGTAGGCAGAGAGTATAGAACGAAACACCAATCTGTCTTTGCACACAATCTTCATTCAGGTGTGGTATTTTATTCTCTCTGCTTACCCCTGCGGCGATGTAGCGTGATGGTTAGTTGTTTTTTTTAATGCGATGCAACAAAATGATGTGATTAAACTCCCGGTCTATCTAATACATGTAATTATTTGTTAATAATTTATATTCATCCAACCTTTATCCGCACCCTAATGGTACATAGGGCACTGCATCCTATAAACGCATTGTTATCTTGATCGTTAACAAATGAACGACAGGTGATCAGCCCTCTAGATACCAGTCCAGTGTGTTATTGGATAAATATTATAGTGAAAAAATCAATTTTATTTATTTGACCCCTCCTGGGAATTGAACCTGGGACCTCCAGAACGGTAGCCGAGCGTGCTGATCATTACACTACGGAGGCGGAGGTGTAATTAGTCGTTAATAATTATGTACATATGTGGAGGTCCGCGCCAAAAAATTACATTTCCAATATTGCACAAAAAATCATTTTAATGCAAATCTGTTCTGTTTACTGTATTCTATCGAAATCTTAATTAAAGTTGCGACAAAACGTGACCAATCCTGTGTTAAACCAATATGAAATCATTAAATCGCACCAAAACGTAACAATTTTACAAGCTAGAATTCCTGATTACTTTAAATCATTTATGATGGAAATGTAACGTTTTGGTTAGGACCTTCACATATCGTTCACTCCTTTCAAGAACATCATAAATCAAAAAACTTGATTTTTCAGGAGAACGTTTTTAATGTTTTAAAATATTACACAATGTATTAAAAATAAATATCAAGCCTCTCATTGAACTTTTTACTGTGCAACAGATCTTTTCGGTAAAACCTGAAGGTTTTTACTCCATTTGAAAAATATTCAATATATTTAAAAAAAAAAACAATATATTATCTTCAAAATTCAAAAACAACATTTTCTGCCCTGTAGCGGGTAAATATTAAGTTAAAAATATGCCTCTTTTGCTGGGATATAGTATATTTTCTGGGCATTCCGAAAACATGCACAACTGAAAATTGTCGATTTTTGATTTATGACGTTCTTGAAAGGAGTGAGCGATATGTTAATTGCGTCATTATGACGTAATATTGCCAACCCAAAGAGCGATGACTCCTGACAAAATAAAATCTATTATTAAGGTAACAATAAATTCGTGTTATTGTCCCGCGGTTAGTGTCATGAACTGTAAATAGGAGTTTCTGGAATCTATCCCACTCTATGTTAAAACAACTTGCTTAACCAACCAAAATTATAACGAAAATTCACTCATGTAATCAAGGAGTGAAAATTCTACTCAAAAACATTCCTAATTTAAATGAGACTACCGAATTTATTAGGTATTCTCTCATCTAATTAATGTAAAAATTCTATGCAAAAAAAACCTTCCTAATTTGAATAGCACCAATCAAAATATCTAGGTTAGTATTTTCTCATGCAATTCAAGAGAAACACTTCCCAATTTGATTGGGACCACAGAACTCATGTAATAATTCATGAGTGAAAATTCTATATTTGAATGTAACCAACCGAATTTATTAGGTATTCTCTCTCATCTAATTCATGACTGAAAATTCTATGCAAAAACATTACTAATTTGAATAGCACCAACCGAAATATCTAGGTAAGTATTCTCTCATGCAATCCAAGAGAAAAACACTTCCAAATTCGTACAGGCCCAACCGAAACGATTCAAACATCGAAGAGATCGGCGGGCGCCGGATGCGCGCGCGCGGGAAAGCTCGCAAGATGGCGGCGGCGGTGGCGAGTGCTCGAGCGGGAAGCGCGGCGGCCCGCGGCTGTGACGGCTCCGGGCAGACTAGGGACCCGCCGCCACGGGCGGGGCGGGGCCGAGGGCCAGCCCGCCGGGGGTATCGAGCGCCGGCGTCCGCGCGCCCGGCCCGCGGGACCGGCCGCGTCTCCTGCGCTCCTGGTCCTGCGGATTGGTTTGCAGCGACAAATGACACCTACTGACTTTTCTTTCCACTGAATTTCTTCTTCTGTATTGATTTTTCTGTATCGATTCTTATTGATAACAATTATAAAATTTGTATTGATGTGATGAGACAACTTATGACCGCGCCCGGCCCGCGGGACCGGCTGCCTCTCCTGCGCTCCTGGTCCTGCGGATTGGTTTGCAGCGACAAATGACACCTCCTATGACAAATGGCTACTTCATCAATTTTTCGTTGCCAAGGTGAAATGGGTGAAATGGCACTCTCAGATGAGTACTATACAAGAAAGTTTACACCCCAGAATATCACGGGTTAATTGACATCGCAGTATATCACTGGAAAAAATTATATTCAAGTAACCCGCTGGAAAAAATGTTATCGCGGAATATCACAGGAATAATTCATATTTCAGTAACTCGCTGGGAAAATCCCAGTACATCACAGGAAAAATTAAAATCCCAGTAACTCATTGGAAAAATTATCATGATGACAATTTTTATCATATAAATCAAATAAATCATATCACTTATTAAATAAATCAACATTCAAATCTATAATCAAATCAGTGAGAGATTGATTGGAAAAAATAATATCCCAATAACGAGTTGGCGAAATGGATATCCCAGTAAATAAAGCGATAAAATTATACTCTAGTCACTCATTGTAAAAATTGGCATCGCAGTTTATCACCGGACAAAATGATATCCTATGAACTCATAGGAAAAATTTTCACCGTTGAAAATGAATGGAAACATAACGTTTTAGTTACTTATTGGAAAAATGGATCATTAAATATTTGCATTGCAGTAGAACATTGTAAAAATTAGCATCTAAGTACATCATTGTGAAAATTGTTATCGCTTTTAAATCGTTGGAAAAATTGGCATTACAGTAAAGCGTTGGAAAAATCGGCATGGAAGTACATCGTTGGAAAACTTGGCATCACAATAAATCAATCGAAAAATTGGAAACGCAGTATGTTATTAGGAAATTGGCATCCCAGTAACTCATTGAAAAATACTAATATTTCAATTACTCCTTGGAAAAATTGGCATTGCAGTAGATCATTGGAAAATTATCATCTTAGTAAATCATAGAAAAGTTGGCAAAACTGGAAACTGCATTAGATCATCGAAGAATTGAACATCCCAGTAAATCTTTGGAAAAATTAATATCTCAGTAAATCATTGAAAATATTGGCATCGCAATGATTAATTTTCGACGTGAGATAATAGTTATTCTGAAACTAGTTATCGTTAAGTAGAGTTTATTAATGAGTGACGAATGATAAGGAGAGCGTTATATTACAATAATACCACAAAGTGAACAATCCTTTTAAAATACAAAATTGAGATACAAATTTATCTTAAGGGTAGTAAACGTTCACGACCCCTGCACAACTACACAAACAAATTGCTTTGCACATACTCTGCCTCGGGCCGAGTGCGCCAGTGGTGGTGCGTCCCCTGTGCGACCCGGTACCTACCCACATACGCGTGCAAAACTTATCTAGTAAGATGTCTGTTTCCATGGATATCTATGGATTATTTATTATGCATATAGACGAAGGGAGAAGAAGCCAGTCGCAAGTGTGCGTTATTGCGAACTCGTTCTGAATTCAGAATTCCGAATGCGGTGAAAACGGATAATGTGGGTAGGGCCTAATTCCAAACGCGACTATATTAATATTTTATTAAAATTAAACACTTGAATATACCACTTAAATGAGTTTTATTTTATAAAATAAGATATAAAAAAAAACTCATTAACCCGTATGCTGCGGATCGCATCTATTGTCGTTTTTTATAGAAGTACCGTTGACTGCGGATCGCATGCATAGTCGTTTTTCAACTTTACGTACTTATATCAACACCTATGGATAATTTTTTGCACTTAAATTTGGTTCGAGGCATGGATAAATTAGTTTTCTTTGATTTATTGTCATAAAATATCAAAATTATTTTAATTTAGTGTCAACTTTATCGTGAATACTTCCGGTCGGCTGTGCTCCGCAGATACGACAGCCGCATCTTCTATACAGCCGCCAAACTTTAGGCCGCGAGTCCGTAAATGTTAATATTTTTTTGTAAATACACCATAAAAACATAATAAGTAAAGTGCATTGTGTACTGTAAACATCTATGATGGATATCCGAAAGTTTCACTACAAAAAATAGGCAAAAATATGTTTTTTTTGTTAAAAATATTGTAATGTAAAATAATCCAGCACGGGACGGAAAGTTTCACACTCGAAATCGAGCAGCTTAGAGGTTAAAGTGGTATATTCAAGTGTTTAATTTTAATAAAATACTCATGTCATTCCACAAAGTTAATGCCGAATCAATAAATAATACTATATTAATAAATGACAATTGATGACTGTCATTTTATGATATTTATTAGTTGCTTAAGAAAATTATTCTTGCGTATTATATACAAGGATTTAGAGCATATTTAGTTTATATGTTTTAAAAATGGTAGTGAATGCGTACATTAAATAATAAACTAACAAGGTTGATCCTTAAAAATAATGCAATAGAAACACAGGATTCAATATCTATCAAGATTTATCACATGGTTCATATATTTGTCTCATTCGTCTTGTCATATTTTCTAAAAAAAACTGTCGTTTAAAACCAATAAATTAAAACATTTTTTTTGGATTAATAAATATTAAGTTTAAAAAAAAACGTTTGAGAGATTAAAATTACGATAAGAGATCGTGGTAGATAATAGTTGGTAATAGGAGCGGAGGTAGACCGAAGAAAACTTGGCAAAATCAAAATATTACTAAGGCGTCGTCAAGTAAGTAGTCGGAATAATCCACGTGTATGTATGAGGAGATACACGAATGTGGAAGCGGCGAAGATTGTAAAAAAAAAACTGATCAGTTTAGCGTTCTATTCTCTCTACATATCCCTGCGGTGAAGCCGCGTGATAGTTGGTTGATTAGTTATTTAGTTAGTAAGTGTGTATTTTGTCTGTTTTTATTTGTGTTAAAAATCAGTTGTTTTGCAAAGCGGGCAAATAGCCGAATTTGAATTTAACCACCTCAACAAAATATACTTACTTTACAAAAAAGATTTATCGGAAATACATATATTTAAATTACAATATTTCGACATTTGGTTGAATGCGAAAGCGTAATGAAATTCTCTACTCAGTTCATTGGAAATTACTCTACATATCATTTTTAAAATGTCATAAACAGAACGTAGTATTATATCAATATACGAGTACAGGTGGTGCAATGGGTATTGATGGTTTGACCAGATAAGCTTAAATAATAAAAATGAAAATGGTATTTTCTGGCGTTTCTCATGTGTGTGATTATAATCCAGGATTCGGACCTCACATACTAATATAAGAGTTTCTGCTTAGTAAAAAGCTTTTTTACATCTCTTCAATAGATGTCTCTAGTGAAGTTCTAGTGATTCAAGAACAAGGTTTCTAAATTGGTTCATATATATATAGAACTTCCAAAAATTTGAGTAGTGTGGTTGTCAATAATGGGTAGAATGTTACACGTGTGTAAAGTGATCACTTAAACCAGTATATGACGGACGTCAGCCCCGTAATTGCCCAGACTTCCATATTCTTCTTCATCTTTGATGAGATGTCAAAAAATAATATGGTATTGATAGTATTTAGTCAAATAATGCAGTTAATGCAGTCGAAAAGCGATCCCTCAGACAAATTTGCGGCAAAACCATGAATGATAGATATTTATTGATTTGGCGTTTATCTTGTAGAACTCCATTTTAATTTATGTATAAATTTTTTAATCAAACACAGACTTGTCTAGTAAGTTGTATTTTATTGTTTAAAAACACATCAACATTAATGTTGTGACACTTGCTTCCAATAGTTATGGCATTTTCAAACGAAAGTCAACAATACAACATAGTAGACTAGAATAAATGTATGATAGATGTTTGAACGGTGAAATAAGAATGCAAGGCTAAGATAAGCATTTTCGATAGTTTAAGAAAGGTGAGTCGTTATGGTTTGGACATGTGGAACGAATGAGTGAGGAAAGAACGGTAATACAAATTTATGAGGCGGATGTAGTAGTAAAAAGGAGCGGAGGAAGATCGAGGAAAACTTGGTATGATAAGGTACGTCGAATATTTTAAAGCAGTCAGGTCAAGAGAGATTGCATGAATGTGGAAGAGGGGAATAATGTTTGCAAATACAGGGTGGTATGGTGTTCTATTCTCTCTGCCTACCCATGCGAAGAAGTGAGGTGATGGTTAGATATTATGGTTATACCAATATTATCTATGGTGTTATGATGAAAGCTTTTATTTACATACATATTCTTTTCTGTCAGGAATTTATAATTGTTGAAGTATATTTAAGTGGAGTCTGGGATCGAAACTGCGACGACATACGCGGTGGTGCAACGTGCTATCCATTGTGCTACGGTTGTGTCCACTAGATATATAAATACACGTAGATAGGGCTAAACGCGTCTGCTAAACCGCCCCTAGGGCGTTTCCTAAGGGGTGGAAAGATAGAAATAAACATACAAAAACAGGCGCAAGATTCCTACCCCCTGAAAACTCTGTACAGGGAAGATACAAGATCAAAGTTCTTTAATTTGTATATAATAAAATATGTAAGTATAAAAATGTTTATAAAAATTATATTTAAAAAAAATTACTGGTTTTTCACTCTAATATTTATTTAACATTACATGAGTTATAAATTATGTACAAAATTTTCAGTGCGTCCAAATAAATTCTTGGAGGCTCTATATATAGGAGGCTCTATATATATATATATATATATATATATATATATATATATATATATATATATATATATACATGAACCCATTTTGAAACCTTGTTCTTGAATCACTAGAATTTGACTAGAGACATCTAATGGTGAGATGAAAAAAAGTTATAAATTAAATGAAGAAGCTATTTAGATCTGTTTTTTTTTAATGAATATTTTCAGCAAAATCGAAACAATTTTTTTAAACAACCATGATACACGATTTGCCCACAACGAAGGGTTGATGGTCCCAAGAATTAATAAAAAATATTTCTAGATTTCTAGTACCTATACTATTCATTAAATACTACCCTGGACTGATACCTAAAACGGAGGGTTAATATTGCTCTGAAAAAAAATTCAAAGGATTTTAAACTTGTAAGTGTAATATATTGACTTGTTAAAAATTACTAACTGCATTGAGGTTTATTTTCTTGCCAACCAAAAGTGACTTAAATGGCCCTCCTGAACATTTTACGTTTTGTTAGTTGGACACTTTCTCCTGTACGACTATGATATTTATCTATGTGCAAATATATAAGTATAGTTAACAAATAAATGTTTTAAAATAAAAATAAATAATAATAACATGTCTTTATGGGATGAAAATGGGATGAAAAATGAGTGTCTTTGCGGGAGTCTGGATTTCCAAAAAGGGATTTCTAGTACCTGTACTATTGATTTAATAGTACCCTGGACTGGTACCTGAAGCGGAGGGCTGATCACCTTTTCTTCTTGTGTTAACGATCAAGATAACACTGCGTTTATATGGTGCAGTGCCCTATGCACCATCGGGTGCGGATAAGGGTTAGAAGAAGAAGAAGCCACTATTCATTTTGTGGATAGATCTATTAATATGTTTTGGAAATAAATGCCTTTACTAGTGCCCTTTACTATTACCTAAATTATATTTTATACCCACACACAGGCCATGCCTTTATGGGATATTTTTTTGTATTTATTGTATTATTTGTATTTTTGAAATTATGTCATGTTTATATAATACAAAAGAATTTAAAATAAAGAAAATAAAATGTAAGGAAATTTAAAAAAACAGGGAAATTAGATTTTTGTGTTGCACCGCATCCGGATTTGCAAACGTCTGGCTTTCTCTCCGTACCTAGTATCCGTAGTATACTGTATAGAGATTTGCGAGGGTGGAAAATGCAACCCTTAGATGTGAGTTTTTAGTGAAATCTCTTTGCGTTGTGCAATCTTTTCCTTTCTGCAATTTTCGTCGCAGAGAAAAAATACTAGGGGTGGGCATGAAAGAGATTCAGGATTTTTAACGGGAGCATGTTATAGATGGGTAGTTAGGTAAATATTATTTTTTGGCATCTCATCAAAGATGAAGAGGAACATGGAGGTCGTAAATGCCCAGACTTCCATATTCTTCTTCATCTTTGATAAGATGTCAAAAAATAATATGAAAATAACTCCTGTAATTGGAGATAATCCAGATTTGTGAACATATCGCTCACTCCTTTCAAGAACGTCATAAATAAAAAAAACTTGATTTTTCAGTAGAACGTTTTTAAAGTTTAAAAATATAATACAATGTATTAAAAATAAATATCAAGCCACTTATTAAACTTTTTACTGTGCAACAGATCTTTTTAGGTAAAACATGAAGGTTTTTTCTCCATCTGAAAAATATTAGGTATATCTAAAAAAATAATTAAATAATATCTTTTCTTCAAAATGCAAAAACAACACTTTCTGCCCTGTAGCGGGTAAATATTAAGTTTAAAATATGCCGCTTTTGCTGGGATATAGTACATTTTCTGGGCATTCCAAAGCATGCACAACTGAAAATTGACGATTTTTGATTTATGACGTTCTTGAAAGGAGTGAGCGATATATTTGGATACACTCAAAATGTTGTAAATAAGTATATTATATTATGATAAATTTATCCAGCGCCCCCTCAGACGAATGTGTGGAAAATCATTGTATGACGGAATAAAAACGAATATATAAGAAAGGAATGTAAGGCTGAACGAGGAATAATTGAAAAGATTAGTAAGAGTTCTTTACGGTGGTATGGACATGTGGAGCGAATGGATAACAAAAGAATGACTAAGAAAATACGTGTGGCTACTCATACAATATTTTGTGGGTAACGCTTTCATAAAATAATAATCATAGTGCATAGGGCACTGTATCATATAAACGCAGTGTTATCTTGATTGTCAACACAAGCAGGAAAGGTGATCAGCCTTCCACTTCAGGTACCAATCTGGGGTAATAGTGAACAATGAATTATATTTATTTGACCCCACCCCCCTGGGAATTGAACCCGGGACCTACAGAACGGTATCCGTGCGTGCTGACCATTACACTACGGAGGCAGACCTCTAATGACTACTCTAATTGATTATCTCTGCACACCACGGTTTGTTTTTTGACGGTCGTAAGCCCTGTAAATGCCCAGACATCCACATCCACATCATCTATGTTGTGATGTCCGAAAATAATAATAATGATCCTTTTGTATGTATTGTCCGCCTCCATGGTGTAATGGTCAGCACGCTCGGCTACCGTTCTGGAGGTCCCGGGTTCGATTCCCAGGGGAGGTCAAATAAATAAAAGTGATTTTCACTCTAATATTTATTCAATATTACCCTGGACTGGTACCTAAAGCGGAGGGCTAATCACCTTTCCTTCGTGTGTTAACGATCAAGATAACACTGTGATTATATAATGCAGTGCCCTATGCACCATTGGGGTGCGGATAAGGATTTGAAAAATTGAATTGTATGTATTTTACGAGTCCTTACACTTCGTTTTCGTTTTAATTTAAATTTAAATTCTAGGTAGCTATATATGCGTCACTGCGTGTGTTTAAGCGCGGCTGCCCTTTGAACTGCTAGTAATTAAAAGCAGAATGGGAAGGCTGTCAAAGGGTCATTGTCACAATGCAGTCGGCCCTCCCCCGAGCGCTCGGGAGCGAATGGACCGGTTAATATTTCACCAGGCCGGACACGAGGGGAGGTGAGGAGTTAAAAGGCACAAGCCTAATGATCTTTAAATAAAAGACTTCTTATGACATCTCAATATAGATGAAGAATGTGGAAGTCTGGGTGTTTGAAGGGCTAACGAGCCGTTATAGGTTATAGGTTTAATCGCTTACTCCTTTCAACAACGTAATAAATCAAAAAACTTGATTTTTCATCGTCAATTTTCAGTTGTGCATGTTTTCAGAATGCCAAAATGTATTATATCTCAGCAAAAGCGGCATATTTTTAACTTAATATCTACCCGCTACACTGCAGAAAGTGTTGTTTTTTGCATTTTGAAGAAAAGGTATTGTTTAATTTTTTTTAAATATACTAAATATTTTTCAAATGGAGTAAAAACATTCAGGTTTTACCTTAAAAGATCTGCTGCATAGTAAAAATTTCAATAAGTGGCTTGATATTTATTTTTAATACATTTTATTATATTATTAAACTTTAAAAACGATCTCCTAAAAAATCAAGTTTTTTTATATAAAAATGTTGAAAGGAGTGAGCGATATATTCACATAAGTACTTCAGAAACGCTTGAAAACATGATTTTCAATTTAGTTTAGATTATAATTTGACCATTTAATTTATTTGGAAGAATTTGGAAGAGGCGAAGATTGTATTCAAAGGCAGAGTAGTGTGGCGTTCTATTATCTCTACCCGCAGGGATATGCGGGGAAGCGGTGTGATTATTTAGTTTTTTTAGTACTATACTATGTATTTATTATACAGGTAAGTACCCATTTATTATGAAAAACTCTCTACCGCTAGAAAAAGAAAACCTAATTAAAAAAAATATATAAATAAATATTTTTTTATAAAACTGACATCTTTGAAAGTATTTGTACATTTTTTCAGTACTGTCGCTTACGTCATTTCGCGTGACGCGCTCGAGGGGAGGGCTTCCGGGCATTCGGCCCGCGGCGATTCCGACCAATCAGAGCTCTCCATCGTCTTCCGTCTCGCTCGCGCCCAATGTCACATACCCGGAGGGAGAAAGGCAAACAGAAGCGAAAAAAAACCTTTATGCCAATTTCATAAGCCTTATTATTGCTTGCATTTAGTATGTGACTTGTGACCTTCTTCTGTAAATTGTGTCACCCTCGGCTACTTCTTTTTGGGGCATAGCTCACAGCTATTTCGACAGGAATGCGTATCGCCGTCTCGCTCGCAGTTGTGTGTTTTAAATTACGTCTAGAGCGAGATGCAGATATGGCTTCGAGGAACAATAATTCATATTTAATTTTACTAGTATTATGGGGTTAGTTGTAAAGAAAAATGTTTGTACAACTTTGAAAAGTTTTGATGAGTATTCAAACCGATTTCGAAACAATTTCGTAAGAAATTTGCGCAATTTATTTCGTAGAAAGTAATTATAACATCGATTTTTAACTAAAATACTAAAAATTGATCAGATTCTCCGCAGATGCAGACAAGGAGGACAGAACGCCACATCACTAGCGGTCAGTGAGTGAAATATTAAGAATCTTCTAACCTTTATCAGTACCCAATGGTGCATAGGGCACTACATCGTATTTACGCAATGTTATCATGATCATTACTTACATGAAGGCAAGGTGATAACTCCTGCGCTTCAGGGACCAATTCAGGGTAATATTAAATAATTATAAGAGTGTAAGGTCACTTATAATTATTTATTTTCACTCCTCCCTGGGAATCGAACCTGGGATCTCCAAAGCGGCAGCTAAACACGTAAACCATTACACTACGGAGACATTCAACTATATAATATTAAGAATAATGAACAATAAACATACAGTACAGTCGAAGTTATAGCGAAATCTCGGATATAACGAGGAAACATTCGTTGAAATTTTGGTTTCTGGTTTTCTCCATACATTTATTCACGGTTATAACGAGCAACTTCTCGGCTATAGCGAGAAAAAAGAGATTGACTTTTTTTAAATGTTGTAAATATGTATTTTTTTTTAATATTTATTATTTGCCATATAAAATTCTCCTTGCCTATTACGTACAAGGATTTAAAGCATATTTAGTTACATGATGTGTAGTTTTTTACCCCACAGATAATCATATGAAAATGACTAATATTTTTTATATATAGATTCATTTCAGAGCAGAGGAAGACCGAGGAAAACTTGGCATGATCAAACATGTCAAATACTTGTGTCAAAAACAGTCTAAAAGGATAAGAACTTCTAACTACATTCGCCTCATAAATTCATTTCACGTTCTTTCCTACCTCGTGCGTTCCGCATGTCCAAACCATCTTTACACATCTTTCTAAATTTTATCGATAATGCTTATCTCAGCCTTGCATTATTTCCTTATATCACCATTGGAACATCTATCATGCATGGTTTTGCGCACTGATAGATCGCACTTCGACTGCATTCAATCTGCTTTCATCATTCTTTTGCCAACTCCATGCTTCAATTCCATGTACCTACAAGAAACATAGCGGTAATGCCAACTGTGCTTTTTACTGATTCTACGTTGTCCATTTAAGAAATTTTACAATAGTTTTTAGGAACATTTAAAAACAAAACATTACCATTTTCAATATCATTAGTGACTCCATGCTTCGCCACCATACATAAGGGTTGGAACCAGTACTCCATTGTGTACCTACTGCCAGTTAAGCTTCCGCTTATAGGTTTTAAAATGCGGTAATAAATATTTCATTTATTTTTCAAAACATATTACATACATAAGGAATATATATAATATTCCCGATGAGTAATTTCTATTTCTCATTTTGGTATTTGATATTTAGTCCGCCTCTGTAGTGCCGCTACCGTTCTGGAGGTTCCGGGTTCGATTCCCAGAGGGGATCAAATAAACATAAGTGATTTTTCACTCTAATAATTATTCAATATTACCCTGGACTGGTACCTGAAGCGGAGGGCTGATCACCTTTCCTTCGTGTGTTAACGATCAAGATAACACTGCGTTTATATGATGCAGTACCCTATGCACCATTGGGGTGCGGATAAGGTCTAACAAAAACGAAATTTATATTTTAATGCGTTGTTAGCGCACGCCACTGGTATCCATTTGAAAATTATACCCATTTAAAATATTTTATGCAAACTAGGCAGGGAAGGTCGCGTTACATCTGCCATGTATCTACTCGATGCGCGATTGTCTGATCCGGAATCACCCTTTTATCTGCGATCGGTAGCGAACCCCCCGCCCGAGGCTTACAACGGTCTTGCATTAACTACTAGCCCACCGATACCTACTGCCTACTGCCTACTGCCTAGATGCCCCCCCATAAATCCATTCTCGATTTAAGGTGTACCTACCTAACCTACATATCGCTCACTCCTTTCAACAACGTCAAATATCAAAAAACTTGAATTTTCAGGAGATCGTTTTCAAACTTATAATGGTGAAATACCATGGGTAATGTGGATTTCTATCTACTATATATCTTCGATGGCAAGACTTTTAAACCAATTAATATTGTGTGAAAATCATGAGACATACATATCGCCCACTCTTTTCAACAACGTCAAATATCAAAAAAATGGATTTTTCAGGAGATCGTTTTTAAATATAATAAATGTATTAAAAATAAATATCAAGGCACTTATTGAACTTTTTACGGTGCAACGGATCTTTTTAAGTACAACCTGAAGGTGTTTTCTCAATTTGAAAAATACTTTAAATATTTATAAAAATAATTAAACACATTTATTCATACATTTTTTTCAAAATGCAAAAACTACATTTTCTGCCCTGTAGCGGGTAAATATTAAGTTTTAAATGTAGACCATTAACTGGGCTTTCCAAAAACATAATACTTCTAACACAGTATGTGTGAGTTCTCAACAGCCATCTATGTTGGTATAAGGAAAGCTTCATTACCTTAGCCTAGACTCTTTGTATTTGTATGTGAGGTCCGAATCCTGGATTATATATCGCTCACTCCTTTCAACAACGTCATATAATCAAAAATACAACTTAGTAGACTCAAAAAATCTGTGTTTGATTTAAAATTAATACATAAATTAAAATGGAGTTCTACAAATTAAACACTTAGTCAATAAATGAAAAATTCAATACCGGCCATGCCTAAGGAGCCGTAATACATATTGTAAAAAAAATGTGTACCTATCATTGAATTAAAAAAATAAAATAAAAAATAATAAAAAATTAAAAAAAACTATAAAATTAAGGAATGTGTGTGTTGTTGTGATGGTTTGGGCTAGCTTTTGCAAATCCGAATAGGCCACAGCTCCAATTAGTTCTACTGTAATTGCATCAAGTTGCTCAAATCCTTCCTAAGACACAATTCTTAGCACTTAAGTGCCGTGGCACGATTCGGTAATAATTCCGAGTGTACATGACAGTAACAACTCACCCCGCGAAAGCAGACGGCCCTTGAACAGCCATGAGCGTCTCGGATATGAATCGAAATCGAATATTTAATGCAACCCTTGCGGCGGTGAATTAAGTTTATTTCAACCCTACATCACTTCCCCAAGAGAGTAGAAGATATTACTGTGTTACGTTCGGGTGACAGAGAACGTCAACCTTTTTATTTTAATCTGAGTTGCACTTATTAGTTTAAAACATTTTGAGTGGGTCCAAATTTTCGTTCACAAAATCTGGATTATCTCCAATTACAGGAGTTATTTTCATATTATTTTTGACGTCTCATCAAAGGTGAAGAAGAATATGGAAGTCTGGGCATTTAAGGGGCTGAGGTCTAGTGAAGTTCTAGTGATTCAAGAACAAGGTTTCTAAAATTATTCATATATTTAGGACTTCCAAGAATTTGAGTAATGTGGTTGTCATTTCAACATTCACCGATTTTACCCATTAATGACAACCACACCTCTCAAATTTTTGGATATATATAATATATGAACCAATTTCGAAACGTTGTTCTTGAATCACTGGAGCTTTACTAGTAAAGCGTGTCTCTAGAGACAATAGATGTCTCTAGAGACATCTATTGTTGAGATGTAAATAGATGTCTCTAGTGAAGTTCTAGTGATTCAAGTACAAGGTGTCCAAATTGGTTCATATATATAGAACTTCCAAGAATTTGAGTGGTGTGGTTGTCAATAATGGGTAGAGTTGGTGAATGTTACACGTGTGTAAAGTGATCACATAAACCAGTCTATGACGGACGTCAGCCCCGTAATTGCCCAGACTTCCATATTCTTCTTCATCTTTGATGAGATGTCAAAAAATAATATAAAAAAGGTTATCAATCACTGAAGCTTGAAATCTTGAAAGTAGATTCTCTTGTCGTAAGAGCATCGTTCGATACTACGCACGCGCAGGGGACGCCATCTCTGGCCATGCTTCCACAATACCATTTTGTTATCTTTCTATTCACCTACCTCATTTTCCTATTTATACATAGAAGATAAAACACAGAGAGATTGAGATGCGTTATGTATGATACATACACTCAATCTTGGTAAATTGAACACTTTTCGTATCAATTTAATATTTATTTTTATTTGTGCTTTAAATAAATTATTCTTACCCTTATCCATACCCAATGATGCATAGAGCACTGTATCTTAGCGACGCATTGTTATCGTGTTCGTGAATTGCAGGAAAGCAAGGCAACATCACATTACTTTTTGACATCTCATCAAAGATGAAGAAGAATGTGGAAGTCTAGGCATTTACGGGGCTGACGACCGTCATAGGCTGGTTTACGTGATCACTTTACACATGTGCAACATTCACCAATTCTACCCATTATTGACAACCACACCACTCAAATTCTTGGAAGTTCTATTTATATGAACCAATTTTGAAACACTCTTCTTGAATCATTAGAGCTTCACAAAAGACATCTATTGGTGAGATGTAAAGAAGCTTTTTTACAAAGCAGAAACTTTTATATTAGTATGTGAGGTCCGAATCTTGGATTACAATCACACATATGAGAAACGCCAGAAAATATAATTTTCATTTTTATTATTAAGCTTATAATAATATGAAAATAATATGAAAATAACTCCTGTAATTGGAGATAATCCAGATTTTGTGAACAAGCATTTGGACACACTCAAAATGTTGTAAAAATTAACGAATTTAATTTACCATTAAAAATATTGGTTTGCTCCTTGTCATACTTTTTTTTTCTTTCAGATAAATGTTATAATAATAAAGTACCCACGTGCTTGTAAAAATTGTAATTGAATATCGGGTCAGCGTTTGCCTACACCGGAAGTGCTGTGAGATGTTATTTCCGGCATAATTTACCTCGAGAGTGGCTGGAGGTAGGCACAGGGCAGGAGGCAGGATCATTTCCGTTTCCTTGCAAAGGGTAATGAGATGAATACTAGCGTGACTAGTTGTTCCCTCTTGACTTATTCAATACTATGTACATAACATTTTTTATCAATTTTTAAATGGTAAGTAAGTATGTTATTATTTTTTTTGAC
The DNA here is from genome assembly GCF_059751285.1 of Brachycentrus maculatus. Lineage (NCBI taxonomy): Eukaryota > Metazoa > Arthropoda > Insecta > Trichoptera > Brachycentridae > Brachycentrus > Brachycentrus maculatus. The sequence goes on from NW_028280769.1 coordinate 1,985,645, forward strand.
ATCTTACAAAAATGAAGAAGAATATGGAAGTCTGGGCATTTACGGGGCTTACGACCGTCACAGGCTGGTTTAAGTAATCACTTTACATACGTGTAACATTCGCCAATTCTACCCATGATTGACAACCACACTAATCAAATTCTTGGAGGTTCTATATATATATATATATATATATATATATATATATATATATATATATATATATATATATATATATATATATATATATGTATATATATATATATATATATATATATATATATATATATATATATATATATATATATATATATATATATATATATATATATATATATATATATATATATATATATATATATATATATATATATATATATATATATGATCAAATTTCGAAACATTGTTCTTGAATCACTAGAATTTCACTAGAGACATCTATTAGTGAGATGTAAAGAAGCTTTTTATTGAGCAGAAACTGTTTTATTAGTATGTGAGGTCCGAATCCTGGATTATAACATGAGAAACGCCAGAAAACACCATTTTCATTTTTATTATTTAAGCTTATAATTTGGCCAGATAATTTATTTACAACATTTTGAGAGTGTTCAAATACTTGTTCACAAAATCTGGATTATCTTCAGTTACATGAGTTATTTTCATATTATTTTTTTAACATCTTATCAAAGATGAAGAAGAATATGGAAGTCTGGGCATTTACGCGGCTGACGACTCATAGGCTGGTTTAAGTGATCACTTTACACACATCTGTCACACAGATGTCAAAAAATAATATGGAAAAAATTACATACATAGTTGTTATGTTATTCTATAAAATGCAGTTCCACCAAGAAATGTCAGTACAAAACATAGATTGTTTCACATTCCTATACCAACATGGACCGACATGAACCAATATGGACCAACCTGTCGATGGAAGGAGAGCCTGCAGGAAGAAATGCCGCTACGTTGAACATTATCACATTGGATACTTTAATCTGTAAATTTATACTGTAATTTTTTTGTATCTATTGTATGTAATGTATATAATCTAATAATTAAAAAAATAATAATAACAAAAATATTTTTTTTTATTAACATGTAAGTATTTCGGCTCAACACAGGCCATGCCTAAAAAACCGTAACACATACCGCTCACTCCTTTCAAGAACGTCATACATAAAAAATCATCAATTTTGAGTTGTGCATATTTTGGAATGCACAGAAAATGTACTATATCCCAGCAAAAGCGTTATATTTTTTATTTAATATTTACCCGCTACAGGGCAGAAAGTGTTGTTTTTGCATTTTGAAGAAAAGGTATTGTTTAATGATTTTTTTTAAATATAATAAATGTTTTTTCAAATGATGATAAAACCTTCAGGTTTTAACTAAAAAGATCTGTTGCACAGTAAAAAGTTAATAAGTGGTTTGATATTTATTTTTAATAAATTGTACTATATTTTTAAACTTTAAAAACGTTCTCCTGAAAAATCTTGTTTTTTTGATTTATGACATTCTTGAAAGGAGTGGGCGATATAGTAAAAAAAATGTATGTATCAATGAAATAAATAAATAAAAAATAAAATAATAAGAAAATAAATACTCATCTGTTCCATGTGTCCGAAGGAGTTTTTAGAAGCGGGATTCTTCTACACCTTTTAGTCTTCTTGCTTACTTTTAATATGTACGCCTTGAATATTGTTATGTTATATTATGTATATATCAACTTTTTTGTTGAATAATATTGAAATTGAAATTGAAAACTCAATTCACAACATTTTGAGTAGGTATGTCTTCGGATGGTTAGTTAGTAAGTTAGTTTTTTTCATTTTAGCAGTAAGAATGTATAAAAAACATAAAATACATATTTTTAAAGTAAACATGTTTACTTTAAAAATTTCAAACTTTATTGAGAATTGTCCGCCTCCGTAGTGTAATGGTCAGCACGCTCGGCTACCGTTCTGGAGGTCCCGGGTTCGATTCCCAAGGGGGGTAAAAATAAATAAAAGTGATTTTTTCACTGTAATATTTATTCAATATTACCATGGACTGGTAAATTGAAGCGGAGGGCTGATCACCTTTCCTTCATGTGTAAAACGATCATAATAACACTGCGTTTATAAGACACAGTGCCCTATGCACCATTGGGGTGCGGATAAGGGTTTTATTATTATTATTATTATGTTTTCGGATGGTTAGTTAGTTGGTTACTATTTAAAAAAATTATCAGTAAGAATGTATAAAAAAAACATAAAATATGTACCTATTTTTAAAGTAAACATGTTACATTATCGAGAAATCCTCAAATAATAGGGACACTCGAAAAAGTGCACAAAACGTGAATCCTTTCGCCAATCGAACTCACAAAAGGATAAAAAGGACATCAATAGATTCAGGATTCAGCGGATCTATTGTGCGACGTTAATCCTTCTATTTTCTTCTCTATTTCTCAAAAATCAAAATGGAATTCGGGAATAGGATTTATGGATGTTATTTATATTGTAGTGGGATCAATTGATTCAATGGCGTATCGATACGGGTAGGATATGGGATTTAGGAGGGGAGTTTTAAAATGGCATTATCGATAAAATTAAGAAAGGTGTGTTGAGATGGTTTGGACATGAGGAACGTATGAGTGAGAAAAGAACGGTTACACAAATTTATAAGGCGAATGTAGTTGGAAAAAGAAGCAAAGGAAATAGAGGAAAACTCGGCACTATAAATATTTGGCAAAGCCTCTATTTTAGAAGCACCTTCATTTTGACCATTTTCATTATTAGATTGTAATGCCATTTTTATTGACTTTCCATACTATTTTCTTACATAAAATGGCGCTATGATAGTTATTTCTTGAATAAAATAGTGCTATGGTTGTTTTTTTCTTGAATAAAATATTTTTTTAAAAAGAGAAATATATGGTATTCATTATTTATAAAAATATCTCTATTTTATACTTTTTTTCTTTTTTCTTTGAGCCTAAGCGCCTCATTATTAGAAATAAGTGTTATGCTGTGGTAGTTTTTTTTCTTGAACATAATAGTGCCATGGTATTATTTTCTTAAGTAGAATAGTGGAATTTATGTATTAATTTTAAATCAAACACAGATTTTTTGAGTCTACTAAGTTAGTAGACTCAAAAAATCTGTGTTTGATTTAAAATTAATACATAAATTAAAATGGAGTTCTACAAATTAAACGCCAAATCAATAAATAAAAAGAATAGTGGAATGTTAGTGACATGTAGTATTGTTTGCACACTGGTGTAGTGATTGTCCTGACGAAGCGACGGGTACGTCTCAAAACCGGTGGTCAAAAATCGCGAGGAATGGTTATATACTAACATTACTAACGGTTTTGAAAAATAGTAAAAAACGTATGAAATTAACATTGGATCAAATTGATACGGTGCCCTATGCACCATTGGGTGCGGATAAGGGTCAGCAGTAGAAGTAGCAAGAGGAGAGAAATATAAGCTATTGATTTGTTTGACTGTGATTTATTTTTATGCATACTCACACCTTAAATAACTAATAATATAGAAAAAGGCAATGTTTACATACCAATTTTTTTGTTGTCGACTATTGTAAAATATCTTAAATGGACAATGTAGAATCAGTAAAAAGCACGGTATCACATTACCGCAATGTTTCTTGTATAGGGAAGTGAAGCATGGAGTTGGCAAAAGAAGGATGAAAGCAGACTGAATGCAGTCGAAGTGCGATCTATCAGTGCGTCAAAATCTTGCATGATAGATGTTCCAATGGTGATGTAAGGAAAGAATGCATAGCTGAAATAAGCATTATCGATAAAATTTAAAAAAATGTGTGTTGAGATGGTTTAAGCACGTGAATCGTATGAGCGAAGAAAAAAAAAGTAAAACACATTTATAAGGGAAATTTGGTTGGCAATAGAAGCAGAAGAAGGCCTAGGAAAACTTGGTGAAACCACTTTCAAGTATTTGAAAGTGGTCAGAATTTGGAATAATTGGCGTGTTTGTATAAGGAAACGCATGAATGTGGAAAGAGCGAAGATTTTTTGAGAAGACGGATTGGTGTGGCGTTCTATTCTTTCTGCCTACCCCTGCAGAGAAGCGGTGCGGTGATTAGTTAGTTAGTTAGTTCACGTGTATTCTCATAGAAAAATATTTATGCAACATAGTACAACGGGACGGATTGCTTGTTAATTACGCAAGGTTCATCCCGTTGGGTTGGAGCTGGCAGCTGAGAGATGAGCCTGGAGGCAGTTTGTGGACTCCATATGCTCCACATAGGGAGTTTATAATGGACTAGTAAGTAAATAAATATCCCAGTTAGAGGATTTCACCATCGAAAGAGGACAAACATCGTGTAGTGATATTTAAAGAAGAAGATAATAGCCAAATATAAAGAATAATTCGCGTGTCGCATAAGCCAGTGTTATTAAATTAGCGACGGTTATTTATGACCTTTAATTTTTTGTTATAGTAGTTTTTTCTTTCTTTTTGGTTAAATTTGAGCAAAACATTTCACGTCTCAAGAATTGAATGACAGGTACGTAATGGATTCTGAATTTTGTACGCAGGATTTTTTCTTAGTTGTTCCTCTTTTTTCTTATTCTGAACCCACTGTTATGTAAAAAATACGAATACTATATCGCTCACTCCTTTCAAGAACATCATAAATCAAAAAACATGATTTTTCAGGAGAACGTTTTTAAAGTTTAAAAATATAACACAATGTATTAAAAATAAATATCATGCGTCCATTTTTACAACATTTAGAGTGTGTCCAAATACTTACTCCAATTACAGGAGGTTTTTTCATATTATTTTTTGACATCGAAAAATTCCTGGAGGTAGAAAAGAAACCCGATACATTTGCGTCACTTGCGAGAGAAAGCCTGGGCGTTGCATCGGTGACTGTTTTCACCGATATCATACATTAGATGTCTATAAAATGTAATAATAAGACAAAAGATTGTATACATTCAAAATAAAAATAAATTTTTAACAAAAATGTAGTTTTATTTAAAAAAAACTTGGATGTATTGTTTTACCCTGTAATGCTGTAAATCTATTGTGGAAAAAAAATTATGGACCAGAAAGAGTTAAAACTCTATCCCTGTTAGATGTTACAACGGGAACATTAGAATAAAACTTTTTTTCTAAATTCTAAAAAGAAAGCATTTTAAAAATCCTATTCGGTGTTTTTTTTTTCATGCAACCTTTTAATTCGTTTTATATAAATTGAAGCATCATTTTGTCGATATTTTCTACTTGTACACGGTAAAACTCTACCCCTGCGATAAATTAAAACGGGAACATCAAAATAGGGCAGGTGTTAGAAGTACCTTACAAATTCGTTTCACTTGATTTTAAACTCCTTGTCAGTCAAGTATCGTGCGTTGTGGTAGATTTTTTTCCATCTTTTGGTTGATAGTTTGCTTTGTATCTAAAAATCGTGGGATCAATACCGTATTTGTATCAAATTTGAGATAAAAGATTTGGAATTAGAAAAAAATGGACAACTGTATATCAGCGTGTCGTGAGTGTATTCGAAAAAAATCAATTAATATCTTGTTATATTAAACATAACAACATTTTTAATAATAATATAATAAAACCCTTATCCGCACCCCTATGGTGCATAGGGCACTGCGTCATATAAACGCAGTGTTATCTTGATCGTTTACACATAAAGGAAAGGTGATCAGCCCTCCGCTTCAAGGAACCAGTCCAGGGTAATATTGAATAAATATGACAGTGAAAAAATCACAAATATTTATTTTACCACCTTGGGAATCGAACCCGGGACCTCCAGAACGGTAGCCGAGCGTGCTGACCATTACACTACGGAGGCGGACAAAATTACATTTTTAGTATGTTCAAATACTTGTTTACAAACCTTGAATATCTTCAATTATTATACACTTAAAGTTATTTTTTCATATGATTTTTTTACAAAAAAATTATACGAAAACATATCTAATTTAATTGGAGATAATCCAGATTTGTGAACAAGTATTTGGACATACTCAGAATTTAGTAAATAAATTAACTGGTCAAATTAAAAGCTGAAATAAAAAATTAAAAAATTATATTTTCTTGCGCTTCTCTTGTATGGGAATAATCCAGGATTTGGACCTCTGCTTGATAAAAAGTTTCTCTCATCCTTCCATGTCTCTCGTGAAATTCTTGTGAATTCAAGCACAAAGTTTCGAGCTTATATAATTATCAATATATAATATATTGGTGACTGCTTCGCGTGTGTAAAGTGATCACTTAAACCGGCCTATGACGGCCGTAAGCCCAGTAAATGCCCAGACTTCATTATATATATATATATATATATATATATATATATATATATATATATATATATATATATATATATATATATATATATATATTTTTTTTTTTTATTATTCACACAAATATTTCGATTTCGTACTATTTCTTCGAGTCTAAGCAGCTCATTATTAGAAATAGTCATAAAATTGTGGTAGAGTGGGTTCGAACCGAGGAACTCTGACTTAGTGTCCGCGACACTAACCACGGGATGTCAATAAATAAAGTAGAAAATAACACTTATGGGAGATAATCCAGATTTGGTCACACTCAAAAAATTTTAAATACTCTTATATGGTACCCTATGTTCCTACTTCTGATTTTTTTGCTATATAAATAAAAAATATATATTTTTTATTGATATTATTTCTCGCGTGTAACTCGAGATTCGTGCAACTCGAGATTCGAATGGATATGAATCAAACAGGTTATAAAGATCCAGTGCAGTTTTTGTAATACAAATTGATTCTTGTAAGGCACATGGACCGCCAAATGGAACTTGATTCACGAGCGAAGGTTTTATTGGCGCACACATGCCACGCGATACATCCCTTGCTGATATTTTGCAAGATGGAGCATCGATAAAGCTTAGTCATAACATTTCGAGTGTGTCCAAATACTTGTTCACAAATATGGGCTTCTCCATTAAGGAGTATTTTTACCTTTTTGACATCCTCAACATAGATAAAGAAGAATCATCATCATCTTCTAAAGGCAGCGCCTTGTTGTGTCAGCCACTTGTCTCTGTCAGTCGCCATCCTCTTGAGCTGCGAATAGGAGGAGACGTCCATGAGCCGCTTCAAATCCTGGAAGTATGAAGTTCTTGGGCGGCCTCTTGTTCGTTTTCCCAAGATTCTTCCTTCGAAGATGTTGCTAAGAAAGGTGCTATGTCTAATTGAGTGCCCTATAAGCTTGGCCTTCCTCTTCAAAATATGATTTATAAGCTCTCTTCTTTCTTTTACGTCCTGCAACACCTTTTCGTTGGACTTCCTTACGACCCATGATGTTTTGGTCATCTTCCTCCAAACCCACATCTCAAATGCTTCAAGCCGGTCTTTTTCGTACTTTTGGATGGCCCAGGTTTCACACCCATACAACAAAACACTCCAAACAAAAGCCTTTATGAATCCTTTTCTTACTTCAATTTTTAAATGTTTGTTTGATAGGAGGCTGTACTTTTTCATAAAAGTTTGCTTGGCTAGCGTTATCCTCTTTTTTATGTCTAGGGTACATTTATTGTTATATGTTAGCGTGCTACCCAGATAACAGAATTGATCCAACTGTTGAATTACTCTATTTCCGAGAAGTATATAAAATATTATTTTGAGAAATAAAATGACTTTGTTTTTTGATCCACTCACATTTTTATTAACAACCAACTAGTTTCGGCAACAACCTGTTGCCCTCTTCGGGATTTATTTTAAGTCATAAATCAAACCCTGAAGAGGGCAACAGGTTGTTGCCGAAACTAGTTGGCTGTTAATAAAAATGTTAGTGGATCAAAAAACAAAGTCTATTTATTTCTCGAAATAATATATCAATATGATCCACAAAGTTATGCTTTCAATATTAAAAAAAAAGAATATATAAAAAATCTCTGATTCCAGAATCACACATAGCGTGCAGATGCCGATGAGGGCCTGGCATAAATAACGCGCGGCATAGCAGCCCGCCAAACAGTATCGGCAGTTCGTGATTATTGCGCGGGCCGGGAGTCGAACCTCGGACGGCAGGCCTCGCGTCGTACATCACTGCCCGCTGGTCGCTACCCAGACTTGTTTCTTTTCTGGGTCTCTGTGCCGTGCGAGATATTTTTATGACTGCTGCGTTTGTGATTTTTTATTTTATTTCTTAGATTGATACCGTCAAACTTATGACAGTCAAACCAACTATACGATTATGCTAAAACAATCTTTGCTATTTGATATCGCTCACTCCTTTCAACAACGTCATTTATCAAAAAACTTAATTTTTCAGGAGATCGTTTTTAAAGTTTAAAAACATAATAAAATGTATTAGAAATAAATATCGAGCCACTTATTGAACTTTTTACTGTGCCACTGATCTGTTAAGTTAAACCTGAACATTTTTCTCCATTTGAAAAATATTTAGTATATTTAAAAGAAATAATTAAATAATACCTTTTCTTCAAAATGCAAAAATAACACTTTGTGCACTGTAGCGGGTAAATATTAAGTTAAAAATATGTCGCTTTTGCTGGGATATAGTACATTTTCTGGGCATTCCGAAAACATGCACAACTGAATATTGACGATTTTCTATATGTGACGTTGTTGAAAGGAGTGAGCGATATGTTTTTATTTGATTAATTGATCCATCACTTTTTGATCAAATTTATCCCGTTTTGAATTTAAGGTTTACTTAGTAGATACCACTTTTTACTTAAAATCATTCATTGAAAATGATGCATTCCGCATCATTTTCAAACACTGTATGTTACGCGTTTCGACACATTCGGATTTTTTCAAACACGTGTCACAATTCATATTAAGATATAGTTGCATTTAATAAGTAAAAGATATTTTTATTTCTTTCTCTCAGATCTCAAACGTACAAATTCAGAACGCGACCGGCTACGCGAGCAGCCAGATGTGTTGTCTGCGCTAATTTTAAAAATGAGTTAATTTTATGAATATTTTTAAAAATTTGTTTTTTTTAGAATGTGCATTGAAAAAATATTTTGACATTTTTTTTACTCCTTACCTTTCAATAACTCTTAATAAGAAAATTTTCAGGCTATCGAATATCCGCCAAATATAATCAGACTTCACTAACTAACTAACCATCACGCCGCTTCGCTGCAGGGGTAGGCAGAGAGAATAGAACACCACACTAATGTGTCTTTACAAACAATTTTCGCCTCTTCCACAATTTGATCAGAAAGTATCATAAATAATCTTGAATTATTAATCAATTAAATTCCTTGCTGTTGGAATGAAAGGAACGAATGTTTTCTTCAAATTCTCCTTCTTTTTCTTATTTACGAACACCCGTGGATACGACGCCGACGCATCGCGAGAGTCCTTGTAATAATGATTTACTCGCAGGCAGTGCTTGATTCGGATTCCACTAACACGTAGTTACATGTGCTGTACATGACTTGCGATATTTATGTGGTCAAAACACGCGATACCGATCGCTGTACGTATGTAGAGGGTGAAACGCGGGCAAAGATTTTATTTATTTTATTTACAGCATTTTAAGTGTGTCCAAACACTTGTTCACAAATCTGTATTATCTACAATTATATGAGTTATTTATATATTATTTTTTGACATCTCAACATAGATGAAGAAGGATATGGAAGTCTGGGCACTTACGGGGTACACACGTGTAACATTTACCAATTCTACCCATGATTTAAAACCACACAACATTGTTCCATTCTTTTCATCTCTCTAATAGATGTCTCTAGCGAAATTCTAGTGATCCAAGAAAAATGTTTCATTCATATTATCCACTGACACTTCGTGATGGAATTGCATTTTAATATATTATTAGATTAAAACCCATATTTTTAGCTTTTCCACTTTATTTGACCAGCAACCGGGTTTAGTGATCACCGACCGGGTAAAGTGATCACATAACTAGCCTTTGTCAGGTCATAAGCCCTGTAAATATATAGTCTTTCATATTCTTCTTCATTTATGTTGAGATGTCAAAATTTCATTGAATACTTTCGCATTAACCGTAAAAAGGTTCGTCGTTCATTAGAGCGTTTAGATCGCAAGGGGTCTAAAACAGTAGTAGTTTAAAAAAGCATATTTGAATAGTCAAAATAATAATTGGTAGCATTGGGTAGGTGACCCCCTCCGCGCGTTGAGTGGGTAAGCGTGCCTCGCAGCGGGAATGCGGCGGTTCGCATCCCAGCGTGGGCGCTGAGACGGAAGGCAGTCGGCCGTAAGTACCGACAATACATACCACCAACTTGAAATTTCAATCCGGTGAATTTTAATGGATTTATGACGAAAATCGTCGCCGTTATAGTCGTCTTCGGAATAAAGATTTGAGAATATAAAAACAAAAGTAAAGTCGTCTTCGGAATAAGGGTTTGAGAATAAACAAAAGTGAAGTCGTCTTCGGATTCGAGAAATGAAAAAAAGTGAAGTCGTCTTCGGAATAAAGATTCGTGAAATTAAATAAAAATTAAAGTCGTCTTCGGAACAAAAATTAAAGTATTTAGAAAAATGTGCTCTTTAAATCGACCTTCGAATAAATATGTAAGATTTAAAAAAAACGTGCTTTATTTTAAAGCAGATAATATTGTTTGTTTGAGATGGAAAGCTTAAAAAAAATATTGTTTGACATTGACATAATTATCGTTATGAATTACTACTGCATTATTTGATGATTTAAATCTACATACATTTACATTTCTTACATTTGTTATAGAACATTGATATACATACACACACACACACACAGACACACACGCACATATATATATATATATATATATATATATATATATATATATATATATATTATATATATATATATATAATTAACATTAACATTGCGAAATATAATATATTTCAAGCATAAAAATATTCTATTAAACTATTACAAAAATAGATCTCATAAAAAAATAATCTTTGCCTGGGTATATAATTTATTTAAGGTCATAATAAAGGTTTTATTTTATATATATTATACAATATCAAAAAAGTAAAGTAAAAAAAAAACATGACATGTAAAACGGACACCAAGATTTTGCGCTCGCAGTGTCAATGATTTGTATGAATAAATAATGATCAAGTCCTTTATTCAGGTATTGTTTAACCTCTTCAAAGACCCCTCAAAGCCTTTTGTTTTTGTTCCAATTAATACGAAACACGTTCCAGTTCATCCCCTTCAAGAATCCACCCTCAGACTGTAGTACTTCATTGATCCTATCAGGAGCGCAGAACGGGCGGAGGGTGGCCGAAGTGCCCGGGGTGAGTCGAAAGGAGAAATAAAGGTTTTAGAATATGTTCCAATTTAAGAGAACTGTTTCATCGTCTGCCGTCCTGGTAGCTCTAGTCCGATAGTCTCTACATAACTGACTAGCTAACCATCATTATCAATAGTTCATAAAGTAAAAATTGTTAAAAAGTAAATAATAAAAAATTACAAAAACAAAAAAGTTTTTGTCTAACCGAGTTTAAGAAAAGTGCATGTTTAACCTCGACTCGTAACGCATGTCTGTGCTGAACCCTTTAGTGCATGTTGGTCTTCGGATCGACCAAAAATCGCATGTGTTAGACATTTTGTGTAGTTTTGAGTGTGTAAATGGTGGTATTGTTTGCATGCTGTGGTAGTGATTGCCCTGACGAAGGGACGGGTACGTCTCAAAACCGGTAGACATAAAAATCTCGATCTGTGGTTAAATACTAATATTTTAACATTTTTGTAAAAAAAAAAGTCAATATTATTGTCGGCCCATTCGCCGAACCTATGACGCGAATGAAAGTCAATTAGCCTATTAATGGTGAAATGGCAAAACGTACTGACTACAAATCAACTGTCAACTGTAAATTGACAGTCAGTAGAAACAATGTTGCCAGTAAAGAGTGCCAGATTAAGAGTTTTTATTTTATTTTATTTTTTTTATGTTTATTTTGTTTAATTAGATGGTAATATTAAATTGAGATACATGGTAAAGGTACTTATTTTACGATTTGACAATCGTTTCGCCACATGTTCGTCTAAGAGATTGCATTTCGACTGCATTCAATCTACTTTCATCCAATTTCATTGATGTCAAAGTATTTATTGAATATGCAAAAAACTTTTAAATTTTTCTGCGTTCTTATTTCACACGGATGTGACGAGATAATAAGAAATTTGGCGTTATTTAAGGATGTACTCTAAAACATGCAAATCAGTACGCGACCAGTTGCGCAAAAACCATACTTGCTTTCCGCGCACATTTTTTTTAGAATGTGTTTTTTTTTAGTACCTACCTATATACTTGTATATTGATTTTTTTTAAATCCTTTTTACCTCTTTAATTTTCAATAGGTAACGCTTTTCTTTTTAAAACCATATATTTATTTCGAAGAAAAACTTATTTTTTCAACACGAAAACGGCGTTTTACAAAAAAAATCAATTCGTTATATGTTAACGGTTTTTAATTAATCCCAGGTAAATATAATTGCGGGCATTTTGATTAGACATACCGCCTTAAAGATGAAGCAATAGTTAAGAACGAATATCAGATTAATATTTTTTAACGAACCTTAGAATATGAAAATGGCGAATATCGAGGCAGACAAATATGGAATTTCCTCCGTATTTATGTCGTAGGAATTATGTTGTGCGTCTGTTCTCGACATGAAACCAAATATAATACATTATACCCGGACTCCCTTTGAGAAATCCGTCTTTGATAATATCAAAGTACATCTGTGTTCAATTAACCTGGGAAGACCCCGTCTTACACATAAAACCTTTAAAGAATTTTTCTCGAATTTATAACAAGTTTAAAGAAAAATTACCTTTTTATTATAAGACACTGTATTATTCACCCTAATTATGATAAATTTGCCAAATGTATGCCTAGGTATGCCAAACGATAATAATAAATACACATAGTGATATTGAACATACTATAGTTACCTATTTTTAGAGTTTACTACAGTGTATTTTATTATTAAAAACATATAAAAATCAAATGTGTGACAACTGTTTCGCGTTGTTATGGCAACTACTGTTTACAGTAGACAGTAGTTTGAAAATACCATAACAAGGCGTAGTTGGGTAGACGCTCGACTAAGAAACTGGCGTCGCGGGTTCGATTCCCGCCAAGTGCAAAATAAATTGAAGAAAGATTTATTTTCAATTGGTCTGGGTGTTTCTGATATATTTTTTACATTTACCTTCCTTACTATCTTACTTTCAGACAAGCCTCTAATAGAGGCTTTGCGGGTTATTCCTTTTAAAATTAAAAACAAAATCGGCGGGTATGTATGAGGAGATGCATGAACGCGGAAGATGCGAAGAATGTTTGCAAAGGCAGAGTGGTGTGGTGTTATATTCTCTCTGCTTACCCCTGCGGGTTAGCTAGTTGAATCTATTGATTTTAAATAGCCAGGAATTGTGAGGAGAGTTGTTTCCTCACTCATTCGTTCCACATGCCCAAACCATCTCAATACACTTTACTTAGCTTAGCTTTGCATTCTTCATTATTTCACTATTTGAACTTCTATCATACATGGTTTTACCGAGTTCGCACTTCGACTGCATTCAGTATATTTATATCTGCTCTTTTAACGTCGTTTTTATTATAATTATTCTTGTTTTTTTTATTGTTTTTTATTAAGACGTGAATGATGGAAGTTCAGCTTCTGAAACTAGTAATCTTTAATAAAACTCAAGTGGTATAAAAACGTGTTTTATTTAATCATTGTAGCATGTCTTAGCACAAAGTTAATACCGAAACAATTCATAAAATATAATTATTCTTTATAGTTTGTGAATTCTTGTGATATTTCCAAGCCTCACTTTGATCGTATCTTCATTTCGAGTTTCCATAGTTAAATTTCGGATCATAGCAGTCGAAAAGTAACCCTCTGTACGCAGAAAGCTCCCGAACGCACCCCGTCACGTCTGCGAGCCGCTCCCCTGCACAGTTTCCAAGAGCCGCGGGCGTTCTGTACCCCTGATTATTTCAGTCGAAGATATGTTGTTTCAGCGGGGCCTATAAAACCCCATCCAACCCCACGAAGGTTAGGTATACTAAATATTACTATGAGTAACTAGAAAAAATAATTTCTTGAATGTTTTTCGCAGAAACTTTGTGGCACGTTTTATAAACTTTATAAAATTAAACAACTTTGTTTTAACCCTTTTTTATTATAAGTACGAGTACACTTTAACCTACCGGTTTCGACAAGAATCTTGTCATCATCAGGGTTTATTAAATTCTAAAACATTTAAAAAAATAAACATTTTTGCTTTATTGGCCGTACTAGCCGATATCATTTCTTGAATGTTTTTCTCAGAACAAATGGCACATTTTAAAAACTTTATAAAGTCAAACAACTTTGTTTTAACCACTTTTTTTTATTATAAGTACACTTTAACCTACCGGTTTCGACAAGAACCTAGTCATTATCAGGGATTATTAAATTCTGAAACATTAAATACACGAGTAAAAGCAAAATAAAGCAAAGTAAATAAAGCAAAAATGTACAAAAATTTGTTTTTAATGTTTTAGAATTTAATAAACCCTGATGACGACAAGGTTCTTGTTGAAACGGGTAGGTCAAAGTGTACTAATAATAAAAAATTGTTAAAACAAAGTTGTTAAATTTTATGAAGAAAAAAGTAAGTATCACGCCGCCTCATTGCAGGCGTAGGTAGTGGGAATAAAAAGTATAAGGAATAAAAAGAATAAAAAGTTGGTTAATAAAAATGTGAGTGGATCAGAACACAAAGTATTTTTATTTCTCGAAATAATATATCAATATGATCCACAAAGTAAATGCTTCCAGTATTCAAAATCATCATTATTTGTTTATAATATTGTCCCCACCACATGTAACTCCTTTAAAATCGTATGTAAAGGGTGTAGGACAGATTTTTGTGTGCTCAGATTAGATACACTGTTAAACTTAACCTGCTTCTTGTCAAATGGTGTCGCTTCTCGCCCTTATAAATTTTGTAATTTTCGAAAAATAAATAGTTGTTTTCATTTACGCGTTTCCGCCTTCCTCATCATAGTCTTCCGATCTTTCAAAGTTTATTATTCGAAATCTTATAAACATAAAAGGGCAAGTCTATTCCCAGTCCTTTCCTTTTCTTCTTTTCCTATCACTGCCATCTCCTTTTCTATTTATCCCATCCTTGTCTCATATCGCTCACTCCTTTCAAGAACGTCATAAATCAAAATACTTGATTTTTCAGGAGATCGTTTTTAAAGTTTAAAAATATAATACAATGTACTAAAAATAAATATCAAGCCACTTACTGAACTTTTTACTGTGTACACATCTTTTTAGGTAAAACCTGAATGTTTTTTCTCCATTTGAAAAATATTTAGTATTTTTAAAAAAATAATTAAACAATACCTTTTCTTAAAAATGCAAAATCAACACTTTCTGCCCTGTAGCGGGTAAATATTAAGATAAAAATATGCCTCTTTTGCTGGGATATAGTACATTTTTGGGCATTCCAAAAACATGCACAACTGAAAATTTACGATTTTTGATTTATGACGTTCTTGAAAGGAGTGAGCGATATCTCTTCTTACATATAGACTTTTCTTATACATAAATGTGAAAAACCGTAATTGGTATTCATATTTTTTTTTATATTCTGATTTATCATGTATTGTAACTGTTGTTTTACCTTCCATTAAAATAAAATAAAATAAAATAGAAAATAAAATAAGTGTTCCAGCACCATTAGTCGTTAGTCTATATGGAAGGCACATCCCTGGTCATAAGCCCTGTAAAAACCCAGTCTTCCATAGTCTTCTTCTTCATCTATGTTGAAATGCAAAAATTATAATATAAATCATAAAATAATCGTGTAAAATATCTCGATAAATGACCACCCACCCTTACAAGGGTGAATTTAATAAACTACTCATGGCAAATAACAAAAAGTGGCTCGTTTTAATAAAGTCTGCAGTGAGTTTGTTAGCGCCACGCTCCGGCCACGTGGCGCAGTGGTATGTGCGGCGGGCAAGCGCCCCGGGCCGCCGGTTCGATTCCCAGCGGGGGAGTAACTAACCACCACCTTTTTTGTCACATCCAAAGGGGGCAGTCCCAGCGTATGTAGATCGTAGACCTGTGTCAAAGTGTATAATTGATCGATTCTGTCTTTGCGTTTGAAGCCGCAGCCGCAGATTGAAGGATCAGTTGCAAGTGTGGAAAATTGTCGAGTTGGCTTCTAAAGTGCGGGTACACGAATTTCCGAAAAATTTCAAAAACAGAATTTTTATTTTTATAAAAAAAATTCACATTTGTACAATACCACTTTTTCATTACGCGCGACTAGTTTCGAAAACTACAGCTGTTTTCATACTTTTTTTTTTAAATAATCGATATGTCATTTCACAAAGTTAATGCCGAATCAATATGTAAAATAACTGATTAATATCATTATTTTTTTTACTTAAGGTTGTTGACATTTTCACCTATATCGCTCACTCCTTTCAAGAACGTCATAAATCAAACATCGTCATTTTTCAGTTGTGCATGTTTTCGGAATGTCCAGAAAATGTACTTTATCCCAGCAAAAGAGGCATATTTTTAACTTAATATTTACCCGCTACAGGGCAGAAAGTGTTGTTTTTGCATTTTGAAGAAAAGGTAATCTTTAATTATTTTTTTAAATATACTAAATATTTTTCAAATGGAGAATAAACCTTCTGATTGTACCTAAAAAGATTTGTTGCGCAGTAAAAAGTTACATAAGTGGCTTGATATTTATTTTTAATGCATTGTGTTATATTTTTAAACTCTAAAAACGTTCTCCTGAAATATCACGTTTTTTTATTTATGACGTTCTCGAAGAGTGAGCGATATGTTTTACTGAAGTTTTAAAGTAAAACCCTTGTTTAGGACCATTTTTAGTGTATTTGAGTTTTTGAAAGTAGTGTGTGAGTGAGTGTGTGTGTGTGTGTGTGTGTGTGTGTGTGTGTGTGTGTGTGTATGTATCTCTAATAATCTCTCTAATCATCTTTCTATATCTTTTTTGTACTAAAAAATACAATAAAGGCTCTCAAAATATTCTCTTATATCTTGTATGTACTAAAAATCTATAATGGTCTCTTTATCCACCTTTATGTACGTAATATCTACTATAAAATTGAATGAGGTCTATCTAACTATGTTCCCATATCTTGTATGTACTAAAAAATCATATAAAGTTTCTTTTACCACCTTATTATGTTATATCTCGTATGTACTAAAAAATCTAAAACAACCATTCTATGCTATATCTCGTATGTATTAAAAACTCTAATAAGAGCTCAAGAGCTCTATAACTACCTTTCTATGTTATATCTCATGTTTACTTAAAACTCCAGATGTCTCTGTATAACCAACCACTCTGTATATCTCGTATGTATGTAGGTACTAAAAAATCTAATAAGCTCTCTCTCTAGCCATCTTTCCCATTCTCCTAAAACCAAATAATATATCAATTTGAATTATTACACAATAAATCTAGAATCGGATTCCCTGTATGAATAAGTCAGATCTTACTATGGAAACTCTAGGCAGGTACAGCGATCTAATGCTGGGCAAACGAATCGATAGTCTGAGACAAATGGCCCCCATTAGCCCGGAACGGTTCGGCCCAATCAGCCGAACACAATCCCTCCGTATTTATTATTCGGACGTAATGAGCTATCGAGGAGCAGTCCTTACCGGCTGCACCTCATTTGTTCGCATCGCCATAAATTTCAAACGGTTTTTTTCATCTTCCGCGCACCGAAAAAACAAAGAGCCAATTTGAATATTCATGAGCCGCTTAAAAAGCCCGATGAAAGTGCCGCCATCTGGCGGGAAAATGTGCCATCGCGAGCGTTTGCCGCGCTTTTTGTCCCAAACGTCAAAAATATCGATTTTTCTTGTAATCTTAATACAATGTAAGTACGGATACCCAAACTAATTGGCTGTAGCCTGTTCAGATTTGGAAATGTTCGGATTGGATGAGAAATTTGTAACACAGTACTTGCATAGTATTTTACACTCATTCAAGTGTTTGACATTTAAATAACCGGCTGAGATGCCTCATCATCCATTAAAATTATCAAATCTGTTCATTGTCTATTACTTTTTAAATTTGTATCTATCATATAAATACCCAACACGCCGCTTCCCGAAGGGGTAGGCAGAGAGAATAGAACGCCTCACATTTCTATCTTTGCAAAAAATCTTCGCCTCTTACACATTCATGCATGTCCTCCTCATGCATACCCGTCGATAATTCCGACTCTTGACCTGACCGCTTTCGAGTATTTGAAATACTTGATCATGCCAAGTTTGCCTCTCTCAATTATCCTAGGTATATTTGTTGTATTTTAAGTGAATAGGTGTATAAAGTGATCACTTAAGGCCGCTAAATGCAGCTCGTAAGCCCTGGGATGATCAGAATTCCATCTTATTTCGTATAAAAAAGATAGATGTTTCGTCTGTTAGCTGGGACACTTATAATATATATTGATATATCGTTTTGCATATTGTGGTGAAGATAATTATTTATTTTTATGTAAATTTTAAAATTACCGTAATTTAGATTCTCGCGAAAACGGCGCCATATAAATTCCTCATTAAATAAATAAAAAATAGTAAAAATGGCGTAATAAAACGCACGCTTCTGTATGCTGGAGGTTGCGGGTTTGATTCGCAAGGGGGGGTCAAATAAATTCAAGTGATTTCACTCTAATGTTTATTCAATACTACCCTGGACTGGTACTTGAGACGGAGGGCTGATCACCTTTCCTTCACGTGTTAATGATCAAAATAACACTGCGTTTATTTGATGCAGTGGCCTATGCACCATCGAGAGAGCTTAAGGGTTAAAAAAAACAAAAAAAAAAACAACAAAAAACAGTCATATAGTCGTGGTCGAACCTAGAACCTCCGACTCGCTCGGATCCGACTGGAAAATATTATCATACATTACATTATGTATTGTAATTATACACGCGTGTGATGCTGTATAACATACAGCATCCCAGGGCATAAATCCCGCAGCCGAGAGTCCATAGTGCCGCGCATCTGTCGGCTGCATCCTGCATGTAGCCGAGTTAATCCGGGACTTGCCGCGGGCGGGAGTCGACCCGAGTACCCCCATCGCACGGCGCACAGCGCGCCGCTGAGCGAACGCATAATCCCGAAAGATCAACAACAATCGTAGCGACGGTGGAGGGATGAGATTATGAATTGGAAACTGATAAAAATTAAACTTTATAAAATTAAATAACTTTGTTATTACCACTTTTTTATTCATACAATTTAACCTACTGGTTTCGACAAGAACCTTGTCATCATCAGGGTTTATTTTAATTCAAAAACATTATATAATAATAAAACCCTTATCCGCACCCAATGGTGCATAGGGCACTGCGTCATATAAACGCAGTGTTATTTTGATCGTTTACACATGAAGGAAAGGCGATCAGCCCTCCGCTTCAGGTACCAGTCCAGGGTAATATTAAATAAATAATTTAATTCAAAAACATTAAAATACTCTCACCAAAAAACTTCCACACACTTAGTAAAAATCCTAAATGTTGAGTTATTTAATTTTATAAAGTTTATAAAATGTGCCACAAAGTATCTGCGGAAAACATTCATTAATCACTCGACAAGCGGTAATTTAAACTTTTTTGGCATCTAAACATAGATACATGGGGGGGGGGAAATAAATAGTTTATTTAAAAAAATAATTAAACAATACCTTTTCTTCAAAATGCAAAAACAACACTTTCTGCCCTGTAGCGGGTAAATATTAAGTTAAAAATATGCCGCTTTTGCTGGGATATCCTACATTTTCTGGGCATTCCGAAAACACGCACAACTGGAAATTGACGATTTTTTTTTTATGACGTTGTTGAAAGGAGTGTGCGATATATGGTTGAGTTGAATAGCTTTTTTATTTAAACAGAGACCCTTATAAAATGTATGTAAAATTCTTCATATCGTAAAAACATATTTTTACTTACAATGATTAAAAAAAACACTTGTTTTATACCGCTTGAGTTTTATTAAAGACTACATGTTTCAGATGTTAAACTTCCATCATTCATCTACACGTTATTATAAGGACCTGAATGATGGAAGTTTAACTTCTGAAACATGTAGTCTTTCATAAAACTCAAGTGATATAAAACAATTGTTTTAATCATTATTTTTTGACATCTCATCAAAGATGAAGAAGAATATGGAAGTCTGGGCATTTACGGGGCTTACGACCGTCATAGGCTGGTTTAAGTGATCACTTTACACACGTGTAACATTCACCAATTCTACCCATTATTGACAACCACACTACTCAAATTCTTGGAAGTTCTATATATATGAACCAATTTAGAAACTTTGTTCTTGAATCACTAGAACTTCACTAGAGACATCTATTGGTGAGATGTAAAGAAGCCTTTTTATTAAGCAGAAACTCTTATATTAGTATGTGAGATCCGAATCCCGGATTATAATCACACACATGAGAAACGCCAGAAAATACCATTTTCATTTTTATTATTAAGCTTATAATTTTCAAGAACAAAGTTTCTAAATTGGTTCATATATATAGAACTTCCAAGAATTTGAGTAGTGTGGTTGTCAATAATGGGTAGAATCGGTGAATGTTACACGTGTGTAAAGTGATCACTTAAACCAGCCTATGACGGTCGTAAGCCCCGTAAATGCCCAGACTTCCATATTCTTCTTCATCTTTGATGAAATGTCAAAAAATAATATGAAAATAACTCCTGTAATTGGAGATAATCCAGATTTTGTGAACAAGTATTTGGACACACTCAAAATGTTGTAAATATTTTTACTTAGTGCCATTTTGACGCTGTTCGCTCGTCAGGCAAGATCAACGATGTAACGTTATGGATGTAAGTAGTTTAACCTTTACCGGTTGCGTATTGACAGATGATATTTCTGCTGCGGTTCCGAGAGGATAGAATCGCCTTAGAGAAAACAATTATTATTTGACCTCACACTTCACGTTCCATAATCGAGAACTTCCACCACGAACGCTCGAATACTTAATACCCACGGGCTGACAAGTGCCCTGGGTCGGTGAGTGGGGCAATAACTCCTAGATAGTCTGCGATCCTGGTAACTGATAATATATAAACAGCCATCTCTAGTGCATTTGTTGAATTTTAGATCTAGCTAGATCTTTTCACGGATATTTTTTTTTTCAAAATCAATAAAACGAAACAATGTTTGCGCTTACGTAAATACAATATTAATATATTTATATAATTCGTGTAAATGATAAAATATGGTATTGTAATGAACTATTTTTTTGTAAAAAGCTTGATATGATGTGAGTTACATGACCATTACAGTTAAAAAAAAACCCTATTTAGTTGTATCAATGAAACGACCATGGTTAAAACATATTTTATTTTTACACATAATTGGTTTTAAAGAAATTTTAATTTATTTTTTTTAATTATAAAAAAGAGGTCAAAAATGAGTCAAACAATAACTCACAGATAGTCTGCGATCCTGGTAACTGATAACATATAAACAGGCATCTCTTGTACATTTGTCAAACTTTAGATCTAGCTAAATTGCTTTAAAGGTCATCGCTAAGACATCACAAAAGTACTCTAAGGTAACACAATGGGTTTTAATGTTTTTCATAGTGTTTTTATGATTATACCAATGAAACGAACAAGGTTCAAACTTCTTCTGACGCCGACTATCATTCGAGAGTATTGTCCTTCTCTTAGGCAGCTGTAAACAGCGTCTCGACGGTCCTGATCCCCATCCAATCTCGTATATTTCGGAGCCAGGAGATCTGCCTTCTCCCCACATCTCGTAGATCCAGATTTTAAAAAAAACATGTTTTATCATTACACACGACTTCTTTTTTTTTAAACTGGTCAAAATAAAAATAACTCCTTGCTAAATAAAAGCTTACTCAATCCAATCATAATACATCTTACTGTTGTGAACCCAAGCATGAAGCGTCAGGAGATTGATAATATATGTATGAGTTCCTTAAACTCCTAGATATATCATTAATTTCATGACACAGTACATATCTCTCACTCCTTTCCAGAACGTCATAATCAAAAATCGTCAATTTTCAGTTGTGCGTGTTTTCGGAAAGCCCAGAAAATTTACTATATCCCAGAAAAAGCGGCATTTTTAAAACTTAATATTTACCCGTTACAGGGCAGAAAGTGTTGTTTTTGCATTTTGTTGAAAAGGTGTTGTTTAATTATTTTTTTAAATATACTAAATATTTTTCGAATGGAGAAAAAACCTTCAGGTTACCTAAAAAAATCTGTTGCAAAGTAAAAAGTTCGATAAGTGGCTTGATATTTATTTTTAATACATTGTATTATATTTTTAAACTTTAAAAACGTTCTCCTGAAAAATCAAGTTTTTTGATTTATGACGTTCTTGAAAGGAGTGAGCGATATGAGTTCACAAGAACTATCTATGTTAGATTGAGAAAGCTTTTATTAACCAGAGACGGGAAAAACCTGAAAGCATGATATTTATTTTTTTACCAGCTATTTTTATTCATAAAACTTTTGAACAAGTATTTGGACATACTCGAAATAACAATGAATTGGGCACTTCGTATTTTAGGCGTATGTTGGACATCAATAAAAATGAATAACGCAAAATTAAGTTTTCCGAAAGTAACGCTCAAATTCGATAATAACACCAAGATACCTCTCCAATGCATCAAAATTCGCATAACTGAAATACTCCACCGGTCTCGCTGGCGCAATTTGGCCAAATTTGCATGCTTAACCATTGGCAGCCGAGTGGTTAGGGTGATTGATTCGTACCCGAGGGTCGTGAGTTCTGACCCGGTCACGCCGACCGTCAATAATATCTTTAACTTTTTTCCTTTTCGATCACGACCAAGAGCGTTTAGTAATTTTTCGTGATCCCTTTTTAAAATGTGGTCGAAACGAGACTGCAGACGATTTCACCAAAAATGGAAATGCTGATGTCTCTTGTAGCGTACTTAATTTGTTGCAGAAGCTAATCCTAACAAATTGTTTAACCTTATGTTTTTCTCATTTATTTCTTTTAAATATGGTTCTTGTGCCTATTTATGATACCTGTTTATTGTTTTTATATTTTGCCATGTATTAGTATTAGTTATTTGGTTATTTAAAAAAATATTTTTTCTTACTTTATTATTTGTGTTCCAGTCTTGTAAACCTTGATCCCATGTCCCAAAATGAGAAATAGAAATTACTCATCGGGAATGTTATATGTATATATGACTTATGAAGATAATATGTTTTGAAATAAAATAATAATAATTAGAGATTCTTCATAGAAGCTTTGAGAAAAGTACTTAAGAAAAATAGATATAAAATGTAGAAAAAAATGAGAGAAGAATGTTTAAAAAAGAGTTTTATGAGGCGAATGTAATTGGAAAAATGAGCAGAAGAAGACCGAGAAAACTCGGCACAATCAGGTATTATAAATACTTGAAAGAGGTCAGGTAAGGAGTCGAAATAATCGGCAGGTATGTGTATTATGAGGAGATGCATGAACGTGGAAGAGGCAAAGAATATTTGCGAAGATAGAGTGGTGTAGTGTTCTATTCTCTCTGCCTACCCTGCAGGGCAGCAGCGTTATGGCAATTTATCGCGTTTAACTTCTTTAAAAAAAAATTATAAATATATATATATATATATATATATATATATATATATATATATATATATATATATATATATATATATATATATATATATATATATATATATATATATATATATATATATATATATATATATATATATATATATATATATATATATATATATATATATATATATATATATATATATATATATATATATATATATATATATATATATATACGATCTTTGAAGATAAGAATTTTAAACCAATTAAATTGTGTTATAATGATGAGACATATGTATGTGTTCAAAAATGGGTATTATGCGACACGTCGATGTTTAAAAGATTGACATGTAAAATTCGGAATGAATGACTGGTCGAAATGTGAAATTTACCATAGATGACAGTCGGAATTCAAGATGGATTGCGATGTAAGATGGATGACCTGAATCGAGTATCCGCAGACGTAAGGTAGAGATCCTATCATCGTCGTATATTTCATTTTTCTTAATACATGGTTGTCGGGCGGTTTTTTCATCAAACCGACCCTGAGTATATTTTTTTATTGTAACTGCAGAGAGTTGGTAGTGTTCCATATTGAATTGTAAAGTAATTTATCCAAAATTAAACATGGTTGTTGGATTGAATTCTACTTTCATTTACATAAATATGATAATATGTGAAGCGTTTCGTCTTTTTAAGACATTATCGGATGTTTACAATGTCATAATAAGACTAAACGCGTCACATATTACGCATACACGCATACATACAAACGCGTCACGCGTCATATATCGTAGTCATACATGGGAAAGTGACCAAGTGCATTTTTTACAAAAAACGTGATCATCGACTATTTGATATCTTACTAGCTTAATATTGCCCTGAAAGAAATCCCAAAGGATTTTAAACATGGAAGAACGAATATAATATATTGGCTTGTTAAAAATGACTAACTGCATTGATGTTTTTTTTCTTGCCAAGCAAAAGTGACTTAAATTGCCCTCCTGAACATTTTACGTTTTGTTAGTTGGTCACTTTCTCTTGTACGATATATGTAAATGAAAGTAGAATTCAATCCAATAACCGTGTTTTATTTTGGATATATTACCCAACAATCCTAATTAGATTATTAATAAATATCGTAAACTAATCCAGTGTTCCGCAATTTTTTTCTATTCAAGGTACACCTACCAAATTAAGTAACATATTTAACATATAATGTTTAATGCGAAATGTGAGCCTACTTAACTGAGCACAGGCAATCAAAATTTTGAGCAATCGTGTTATTTTGACAAAACTAGACATTTTCCGCGACACACCAACTAATCACTACAGTACATTAGTGTGCCGCAGCACACAGTATTGTAATCGTTGTACGACAGAATTAAAAACAAAGATATTATAAAGGAATGTAAGGGTGAACTAGAAAAATTTGAAAACATTAAGAAACTCTCATTAAGGTGGTATGGACATGTGGTGCGAATGGTTAGCGAAAGAATGACTAAAAAAGTGCATTTGGCGAATGTAAACGGGAGAACAGAACGAGGATGGTCGAATCACGTCGGGGTCACCAATTTAGGCACCTCGTGCGTGTGTTATTGTGCGGGATGCCAGAGCAGGATATTTAAATGAAATGCGTACTTACTGTTTGTTTATTGAAATAAATTCTTACGCTTTGGTTACGATTTGATATTAACTTAATATAATTTGTCTAATGGATTATTGAACTTAAATTAAATGAGAAGCTAAAATATACGTCTTTTAACAACCCAGCGATACAGGCGAATCTTGCTGGCGCGCTCCGGTTGACTGCTTTTGTTGAATCCTCAACGGGTTGCCAACTTGATAGTAGCAATAGTTCAGTGTTGCCAACTTGGTAGTAGTAGTGGCTACCCGCCTACAAGATTATTCATGATCAGATAATGATATGAACAAATCTCTGATAAGAAATAATAAAAATAATTGAAAATAATAATTAAATAAATAAAAATAGAAATAAATAAATAAAAATAAGAAACATCTCCGACCCCCTCTTCATCCTTCAACGTCCTAAGGACACAACTCTAAAATTTAGACTTGGCTTCACATACGGTGTATGAAAATGATACGGAATGCATCGAAACACGTGTTCCAATAGATTTTAAGAAAAAGTGACATTTACCAAGTAAATACTTAAATTAAAAATGGTGTTTAATTTGTCTGGGAAAGGGACATCGATGATGGGGCCGATCACCGCGCTGTGTGTCCGAATTCACCCCGGGGCGCGCTTGTAGGCGTGCGGTGCAAGAGTCATTACCGGCACGCGAGCGGTACGGGGTCGAGTCCCGTTTATGGCAAATTTGTAAATTATACTCGGCGCATGCGCACGAGAGACAACCTGTCATGGGTCGGAGGTGAAACGGAACATCTTTTAATAAAAATACAAATTTAAATGTATGACGAGATGTAAGAATGTGGAAGAGGTGAAGATTGTTTGCAAAGCCAGTTTGGTGTAGTGTTCCATTCTCTCTGCCTACCCCGGTGGGGAAGCGGCGTGATAATAAGTAAATTTTTGTTGTTATTAATAAATATACATACATGGATAATGTCATTATATACAACATTTTGAGTGTGTCCAAATACTCGTTCACAAATCTGGATTATCTCCAATTACAGGACACATTTTTTATGTTATTTTGTAAATGCCCAGACTTCCATATTCTTCTTCAATTATGTTGAGATGTCAAAAAGTAATAAGATTGTCATTATACTCTAAATACGATATTACACATTAAGTAGAATGAATGCATTTGAAATGCGATCTCTCAGATGAATGCGTGGCAAAACTATGTGTGATGGATGTTCTAATGGTGATGCGGCCTATTTTTAAAGGGCTAATCCTTTTAAAAGCAAGCCACATAGCCAAACCAAGAAGAATAAAAAGAGGAAAAGTATAAAAGTGTCATCTATTCGGGGATCAAAAATAAATGATCTGAAAAAATACTTTATGAAAAGATATATAGTGTTTAGTCATATTTTCTTATTTTGTTTTTACCTTATGTTTTTTTTTAATTTTCTCATTTGTTATATTTGCTCATTTGTTTATTTTAAATATGCTTCTTACCTTATGTACTTCTCATTGATTTATTTTAAATATGCTTCTTATGCCTATTTATTATACATGTTTATCGTTTTTATATTTTGCCATGTATTAGTTTTGGTTATTTAAAAAATAAATGTAATTTTGAGTGTGTCCAAATACTTGTTCACAAAATCTGGATTCTCTCCAATTCCTGTAATTGGAGATAATCCAGATTTTGGGAACAAGTATTTGGACACACTCAAAATGTTGTAAATAAATTATCTGGTCAAATTATAAGCTTAATAATAAAAATTAAAATGGTATTTTCTGGCGTTTCTCATGTGTGTGATTATAATCCTGGATTCGGATCTCACATACTAATATAAGAGTTTCTGCTTAATAAAAAGCTTCATTACATCTCACCAATAGATGTCTCTAGTGAAGTTCTAGTGATTCATGAACAAGGTTTCTAAATTGGTTCATATATATAGAACTTCCAAGAATTTGAGTAGTGTGGTTGTCAATAATGGGTAGAATTGGTGAATGTTACACGTGTGTAAAGTGATCACTTAATCCAGCCTATGACGGTCGTAAGCCCCGTAAATGCCCAGACTTCCATATTCTTCTTCTTCTTGATGAGATGTCAAAAAATAATATGAAAATAAATGTAACTTTATTATTTGTGTTCCAGTCTTGTTAACCTTAATCCCTTAATCCCTTAATCTCATTTTGGGACATGTCTTAAAATGAGAAATAGAAATTACTCATCGGGAATATTATATATAGCTCACTCCTTTCAAGAACGTCATAATTCAAAAAACCTGATTTTTCAGGAGAACGTTTTTAATGTTTAAAAATATTACACAATAAATTAAAAATAAATATCAAGCCACTTATTGAACTTTTTACTGTGCCACAGATCTTTTTAGGTAAAACCTGAAGGTTTTTTCTCCATTTAAAAAATACTTAGTAAAATTAAAAAATAATCAAACAATATATTTTCTTCAAAATGCAAAAACAACATTTTCTGCCCTGTAGCGGGTAAATATTATGTAAATATGCCTCTTTTGCTGGGATATAGTAAATTTTTTTGGCATTCCGAAAACATGCACAGCAAAAAAATACGATTTTTGTTTGATGACGTTCTTGAAAGGAGTGAGCGATAATTGACCCATGTATGTAATATGTTTGAATTGAAAGTATGAATTTCTTTTATTTAAAGTGTTCAAATTAAGTGCTCAGGTTGGCAAATACCTATATATTATTCTAAGTGATAGATATTCATAAGTTTGTGCTCGTTTTAGAAGCCTGTTACATTCACCCTCCAGGATGTGTGACAGGGTGACATGTGTGCGCAGGGGTTGGTTTGTAAATGATAATCAACCCATGGCTCAATGTTAATACGTCAAATGATATGGTGGTTGCTATTCATAATTCGTAAACGATGTAGGGTGAAAAATCGTAAAACGAAAAACGATAGACTTCATACCGTGGCTATACTTACTGGCAAAAAGCGTTAAATATGTAATTTTGACAATACAATTTTAACAACATTTTGAGTGTGTCCAAATACTTGTTCACAAAATCTGGATTATCTCCAATTACAGGAGTTATTTTCATATTATTTTTTGACATTTCATCAAAGATGAAGAAGAATATGGAAGTCTGGGCATTTACGGGGCTTACGACCGTCATAGGCTGGTTTAAGTGATCACTTTACACACGTGTAACATTCACCAATTCTACCCATTATTGACAACCACACTACTCAAATTCTTGGAAGTTCTATATATGTGAACCAATTTAGAAACTTTGTTCTTGAATCACTAGAACTTCACTAGAGACATCTATTGGTGAGATGTAAAGAAGCTTTTTTATTACTAATATAAGAGTTTCTGCTTAATAAAAAAGCTTCTTTACATCTCACCAATAGATGTCTCTAGTGAAGTTCTAGTGATTCAAGAACAAAGTTTCTAAATTGGTTCACATATATAGAACTTCCAAGAATTTGAGTAGTGTGGTTGTCAATAATGGGTAGAATTGGTGAATGTTACACGTGTGTAAAGTGATCACTTAAACCAGCCTATGACGGTCGTAAGCCCCGTAAATGCCCAGACTTCCATATTCTTCTTCATCTTTGATGAAATGTCAAAAAATAATATGAAAATAACTCCTGTAATTGGAGATAATCCAGATTTTGTGAACAAGTATTTGGACACACTCAAAATGTTGTAAATAAATTATCTGGTCAAATTATAAGCTTAATAATAAAAATGAAAATGGTATTTTCTGGCGTTTCTCATGTGTGTGATTATAATCCGGGATTCGGATCTCACATACTAATATAAGAGTTTCTGCTTAATAAAAAAGCTTCTTTACATCTCACCAATAGATGTCTCTAGTGAAGTTCTAGTGATTCAAGAACAAAGTTTCTAAATTGGTTCACATATTTGGAACTTCCAAGAATTTGAGTAGTGTGGTTGTCAATAATGGGTAGAATTGGTGAATGTTACACGTGTGTAAAGTGATCACTTAAACCAGCCTATGACGGTCGTAAGCCCCGTAAATGCCCAGACTTCCATATTCTTCTTCATCTTTAATGAAATGTCAAAAAATAATACAATTTTTCAGTAGGTATTATAAAATTTTCAACGTTCTATAAATTGGCAAAACACACAAAATACGAGTAGTTTTAAATGTCATATTTATGTGGTTTTACAGGTTTATTCAACTCTAAGTTATAAAGCGGGTATTTTGATCAGGCTAAAAACATAAAATACCAGAGATTTTCCAAAGATGGATTTTAGAGTTCAAGTTTTTTGCCAGTATACCCGCGATATGTCAAAGAAAATATTTGAAATACCCGACGAAAAATATGTATATATTGGTGCCATGAACCAAGCTAGGACACAAAATGCCGAACCCTCTTCTAGTGGAACGGAAGGTCTGCTGATGGCAGTCAACAGTCCGCCTTCTCCTGAGGAGTGCAACGTGGTTTCCTCCCAGCAATGAGCAAATGCTGACAAGTTCCTGATTGGCCCACACTAGATTATCCCTCCTGTTCCCAACACAGATTGATTTTTTTTTATTAGGATAAATAAAAATCCACTATGCAAGGTAAACAATAAATGCAACTCCCATCTAAAAAAAAACACATGATAAGCGGTGTTGCATAAGCCGTAGCTACGGATTTCAGAGTCACTTAGACGTGAGTTTTTTTTAATTACCTAACGTCCAAGTGACTCTGAAATCTAGCTACGGCTTATGCAACACCGCTTATCATGACCCTACTCAGGCTTCAACTTTTTCATGTTTCATAGCCTATCCCTACTCGTGAGTGGATTTACTCTTTATGTTTAAAGTTACGATAATTTCATGTGAAAATTAAAATAAGTGTGAAAATTCTAGGCAAAAACACTCGCTATTAGACGTGATTCTATTCAAAAGAGTCCTTATATGTTTTTAATTTTAAAACCATACTTGAAATGAGAAAGTAAAAATCTGGAGTCATTTAGTTTTTTACGTCATAATATCCATTGACCGTAATATTTAATGATACATATTTTTAATGTTTTAAATAGCCGCAACACAATAAAATAGGCACAAATAATAATAGGTACAAAATAATAATCGACAATGAGCAGATTTGATAATAATAATGTAATAATTTTAATGGATAATTACGCGTCTCAGCCGGAAAATAAAATGCCAAACTTAGGAATGACTGGCCAGAGGCGATAAAAACAAAGGCAGTGCAATAAAAATAAATATGACTATTAAATTAAAGTATCCATGGTGCTATTCTCAAAGCTTTCCTTTAAATTATTATAAAGATAAATATATTTACAACATTAACCAGCCTATGACGGTCGTCAGCCCCGTAAATGCCCAGACCTCCATATTCTTCTTTATTTTTGATGAGATGTCAAAAAATTAACTCTTATAATTTATTTCAAAAAATTATCTTTGAGATTCTTAAATGATTTTTAACTCCAAAATGCAATACTAAGCAATTTCAACAAAACTTCAAATATTTGGGAATTAAATATTTCAATAAACTCCCTAAAGAAATTTAAAAAATAGAAGATATAAAAATTCTTAAAAAAATTAATGCCCATTACATATAAATCTTGAAAAAATATATAAAAAAGACTATTATACCATTAATTATATAAAACATTAAACCACGAGTGTAAGTCCCTCTCCAAGCACAGGGGCTCAGTCTCTTTTTGGAGAGGCACAGCGAATCTAAAACTAAAAGTTTGCCATATCGCTCACTCCTTTCAAGAACGTCATAAATCAAAAATCGTCAATCTTCAGCTATGCATGTTTTCGGAATGTCCACAAAATGTACTTTATCCCAAAAAAAGAGACATATTTTTAACTTAACATTTACCCGCTACAGGGCATAAAGTGTTATTTTTGAATTTTGAAAAAAATGTATTGTTTAATAATTTTTTTCAAAAAACTAAATTTTTTTCAAATGGAGAAAAAACCTTTAGGTTTTACCTAAAAAGATCTGATGCACAGTAAAAAGATCAATAAGTAACTTGATATTTATTTTTAATACATTGTATTATATTTTTAAACTTTAAAAACGTCCTCCTGAAAAATCAAGTTTTTTTATTTATGACGTTCTTGAAAGGAGTTAGCGATATGTATAAATGTTTAGAAAATGCATTATGTTGTACTCAAAAATGTAACTATATTAAATAAAATAAAAAATGTAGAAAAATAATATTCTGTCTTCGTAGTTCTTGTCGCAGTTTCCTTTCTAACATCGTAGTTTTAGTTTAAGTATTTTCACATCCTCGGTTTCTGAATAGGTCCCCCGACAGCTAGTTAGTGGTCAGCATTATACTCGACAGCTGCTGATCCACGACGATATTAGACGGAATAGTTCTTGCACATAGTTGAGGTCAGGCTGATGGCATATATGCCGTCACACCTCCAGGCATGGTGTGTCGATTTATCGGGTACATCTGCGCGCCCGAAGGATTCTTTATTTGGTCCCTAGAGCCATCGGATCATTCATCATTCGCATTTCCATATTAGAGAAAGCTGAATTTTAGATAATATTTTGTAAAATTTGGGAACATGTTGTGTTTTATTTTATTTTTAGTTTTTGGAAAACCAACAGCTACGAATATATGACAGTAAACCAAACAATTAACACAAAGCCAATTATAGACCTTAACATGCAAAACTTTCACCCAAGTATCACCCTTCTTTCTGAACCTAATTCTAGAATTGCGGTCATAATTTCTAAAATGATAAAACTAAACGCATTTAAACTATGAAATTTCGTATTAATTGTTATATTATTCATTTCCATTATTATTTTGTTTGTAAATCTAAATAATACTCGATACTGGCAGAAACACCCTTTCACTGGGTGACTGCCAAATAAGTAATAATAATAATAATAAAATAGATACATGGTATATAACAAACATGCATTCGCAAACAAACACACTCACACACACACACATACGCTCACACGGACACACTACACACATATACACACACGTACCACACACACACACACACACACACACACACACACACACACACATTTACATACATATGCATAATTAACCATTATTCGGAGAGCGAAAAAATGTTTTGGAGGTGTTCCTCATATTATAGACCAGAGCTGCTTCTTGCAGTGACTAAGATGATAAATAGCGAGAAGTATCACCCAATTCTGCTGGAAAAGATACTACCAGAGATACAAAAACGAAGGTAATGGAATATTGCAGCACTGTTTAACCCCCTGCCACAAATCCAAAAAATTACGAAAATTATCACATAAAAACAATGAACTGTGTTAGACTGGTCGAGAATTTAGCCAAACATAAACCTAATTGAGAATCTATCGGCAATCTGTAAGAATTGGCTCTTCAAAATTGATTGTACTACGGTGGAAAAGCTCATTTTGTCCATAATGCAGGTATGGTTCGAGACAAAAAATGGCATCCACCTTATATAATAGATGCTAAGAAGAGTAAAATCTTTGATTGAGCCCAAATGAGATCATATTAAATATTAATTTGTGATATAATTCATAAACAAAAGATTTTACAAAACTTTTTACGAGTATACAACAACAAAAAGTTTTGTTTCGATTAATCTGTTCGATACTGTATTTATATAGGTAGAATAGTGAATGCTACAAGTGTATAAAGTGATCACTCAGACCAGCCTTTTTTGGGTATAATATGCCATAATCCCTGTAAATATCCATAGTTATTTATTATATTCTACTTTATCCATATTGAAATGTCAAAATGCGTAGGCTGTAAATTGAGATTGTAAATTTTCTCTGGTGAGCCATTAAGTCGACATAACCAACACCGATTAATCTCCCTCAAAGTAAATATAAATAACATTACACCATATCTAAATTGTCCGTCTAAATACCAAATTACCCATGCATTATATTAAGCTTTTTATCGTAATACGATCGGTCACAAGTGAGCCATAATTTGCATGCTTAAATGTACTAGAATATATTTCCAATGGGGATGTTTTGTTCTAGGTTTTGTGGGGTGGTTCGCAAGTTTCATGCGAGGGATATACGTAGGTATATGTAATAAATATCTACATACCATAGAACGGAGCTACTTGAGCTTTGATGTGTTACTTGAGCCCAGTACAAAAAAAATATTTAGATCTGTATTTGGTCTACAATAATGAACGAATTTACATGATTAATTGTTTCAATGATTAAACATCCATCATTCATCATTATTTTTCGGAATTTGTAAATCACATATTAGATACAAATCACTCATTCCA
Organism: Brachycentrus maculatus; assembly: GCF_059751285.1. Taxonomy (NCBI): domain Eukaryota; kingdom Metazoa; phylum Arthropoda; class Insecta; order Trichoptera; family Brachycentridae; genus Brachycentrus; species Brachycentrus maculatus. The sequence continues at coordinate 2,019,148 of NW_028280769.1, forward strand.
CTCTTATGAGAGTCCACGTGTTAAAATTAAAATTATCACACCTTGTTTCACATAAAGGCCAAATTATGAATTATCTTGAAAATTTAAAATCCAAAGAAACCTTAATTCTAATAATAATTTATTAAATAATATATTGTTTAAAAATTCTTCACCTTTGCTTTCCATTTTTCCTTTGTTTTCAAACTCCGCCCTTTGACTAACCCCCTCACCCTAACTTTCCCCTCTCCTTATTTATAGAGCAATTTTATATATTATATTTTAGTTATTATACAGACCTGAATGATGGAAGTTTAACTTCTGAAACATGTAGTCTTTAATAAAACTCAAGTGGTGTAAAATAAGTATTTTCTTTAATCATTGTAACATGTCTTACCACAAAGTTAATGCCGAAACAATAAATAAAATATTAATTGTTTCCCTGACAGGTAACACTTATTACGTTATTTTATTAAAATTAAACACTTGAATATACAACTTAATTGAGTTTTATTTATATTTGCGACTAGTTCCGAAAACTTAGAGATGTTTTCATGATGTCATTCCACAATGTTAATGCCGAATCAATAAATAATATACTTATTACGTTCATTATTGTAGACCAAACACAGATTTTTTTTGTACTGGGCTCAAGTAACACATCAAAGTTCAAGTAGCCCCGTTCTACGGTGCCAATAATGGGTGCTGTGATAATATGTACTTTACTTTCTTCTTTTTCTTAGTTTAGGCCTTGTGGCCTGTTTTTAAGAGCAAAGCCTTGCAATGTTGTTTTTCAGCTGTCGAACTATCTCTTTAAAACGAATATTTTATGAAATTGTAGTATTTCATTCATTAATTTAAACCCTTGTCTTTACTCGATGTACCCGGGTTCGATTCCCAGGGGGGTAAAAATAAATTTAGAGATGTTTTCACTTTAATATTTATTCAATATTATTATGGACTGGCACCTGAAGTGGAGGGCTCATCACCCTTCCTTCATATGTTAACGATCAGGATAACACTGCGTTTATATGATGCAGTGCCCTATGCACCATCGGGGTGCGGATAAGGGTTTCAAGAAGAAGAATATGTAGTTGTATAAATGTTGGGTGTCGGTTTTGTTTGATGTATTGGATTGAAAGCACGTTTTCCTGAAATCGAAAGCGATAAAAATACGAGGGGAGCTTTCAATATCACTGAAATTTATTCCGAATGCGTTCTGCACAGATTTGAATTTAAATTTCAAATGTACAATCCCCTTCCGATTTTCGAGCGAAGCCCTTCAGAGCTTTCCTTTTCACCCAATGCGGTTTATCGAAATTAACTTAAATATACAAAATAAGATTTATCGGTTTTTATTTGGATTCGAAAAATCGATTTCTTTTTACGTTAAAATGGAAAATTTGAATGTACAAAAGACATATATTTATTTTAGATACATACATAGATACATTTTATTAATTATATGTATTACGGATCTTAAGGCATAGCCTGTGTTGAGCCGACATAATAATAATAAAATAATAAAACCCTTATCCGCACCCCAATGGTGCATAGGGCACTGCGTCATATAAACGCAGTGTTATCTTGATCGTTTACGCATGAAGGAAAGGTGATCAGCCCTCCGCTTCAGGTACCAGTCCAGGGTAATATTGAATAAATATTACAGTGAAAAAATCACTTATATTTATTTTACCCCCTTGGGAATCGAACCCGGGACCTCCAGAACGGTAGCTGAGCGTGCTGACCATTACACTACGGAGGCGGACAAAAAGACGGTGTGTTGAGCCGACATACTTACATGTTAATACAATAAAGATTTATTTTCATTATTTTAAATTACTAGAATTTATACAAAATTAAAATACAATAATAATTTACAATAGAAAGGTTGTACAATAAAATATACACAAGTATTAAGCCAGGACAGTAATTAAATATGTTTTCATCTTGTCCCTACCAACGAGGAGCAACCGTCGACGGACACTGTTCTTAATAATATTTATGAAATATTCAACAGAGTGACAAATTGATGAGAATTGTTTCGTAACTGTGTAATTAACTAACTAAACATCACGCCGCTTCACGCAGGGGTATGCAGAGAGACTAGAACGCCACACCGATCTGTCTTTGCGAAGCTTCTTCGCCTTATACATACCCGCCGATTATTCCGTCTCCTGACCTGACCACGCCCATGATCCAGTATTTGAAATACTTGATTATGTCAAAATACCCTTGATCTTCTTCTGTTTCTTTTTCCAACTTCATTTGCCATAAATTTCTAAAAAGTCACATAAATTTGTTTTACTATTATTTCTTCACTCATACGATTCACATCCCCGAATCATTTTAACACAGCATTATTAATTTTATCGATAATGATTATCGAGGCCTTGCCTAAAATAAAGACATTTACGATCAAGTTAACACCGCATCATGCGTTGTCCTACACACCATTTGATGCGGATATATGTGAGATGAAAACGTACCCTATTTCGCAATCATAAATAGCTACCAATACGAGGTTTGTAATCACCATAAGTGGCTATGAACACCATGAAAAGTAACGAATTTCAGTTATATAACATTGACAGTTGTTCAGTTACTACTTTTTTGCCTAATACGCGATTAGTTTCGGCTTATTCGAGCACTTCAACTAATGAGGAACTGATCACCCCTATTTTTTTAGATCGAAGGGTCAAAATACTTCAATAAAAAAAAACAAAATACTTGATTTATACCACTTGAGTTTAAAAATTTATAACGACTGGTTTTCATTTAGTCCGCCTCCTTGGTGTAATGGTTAGCGTGTTTAGCTACCGTCCTGGAGTTCCCGGGTTCGATTCCCAGGGGTGGGGGTGAAATTAAATATTAGTGATTTTACACTGTAATAATTATTTAATATTACCCTGGACTGGTCCCTGAAGCGAAAGAGTGATCACCTTTCCTTCATGTGAGTAACCATCAAGATCACAAAAGCTATTCAATGTTTTCGTAATCACCTGTTTATAAAAACATCTGTAGTTTTCGAAACTAGTCGTGCATAATGAAATAAAACTCAGTAAATACCACTATTTCTTAAAATCTATTGTGACACGTATTTCGATGCATACCGCATCATTTTCAAACACCGTATGATGCGGAAGGCATCGAAACACATTAGATTTTAATAAATTGTGGTATTTACTAAGTAAAACATCAATTAATTTAAATTGGAGAAAATCACTGTTTGTTTTTTTTTTCCTTTTTCCATTGCACAGATAAGTTTTCGAAGAATATCTTATTATGGAACGATGCCAAAAGTGTTGCCAATGTGAAAATTGCCAATGAATCAATTAATGAAATAAGTGGTTTTATAAAGTGTTTAATTTTGGTTT